>NC_056741.1:1204881275-1204993775 GCF_019279795.1 Protopterus annectens
TTTGCCATCACAGTTACAGTACATATGAACGCGTCAAAATAGATGCGTCACCGGGCAGAGGTTAGATTTTTGGAAGCATGGTGGAAGTCAGAGTTGCATTGTCTTTGAGAATGCTGTAGTGTTCAGCATTATAAAATATGTTATTTAGTGATAGGCATGGCTGTGTTCCTCCGAATCCCATCTGAAACTGGCGATTGTTGTAGAAAAGGTAGTGGAGTTTGCTTAACAAATAACGACAATAGTAACTATTTCAGCAAATTAATTTTGGGAAACTTTCTTGTATTCTGTCATCTTTTCAAGTTAATACTACCAATATTTTGTAAGTGTTGTTGATTATTTCTGGATTTTTCTTTGATTCTGGAGGTATCAGATTTAGCAGTTATCCATTTACCTTGGTAGAGAAGGATTTTATTCTGTCCCATTAAACTTTGAATTCAGCACGGGTTAAATTGTAAATTGAATTTTTTAGGCAGATAGTAAGACATGAGTTTTGATTACTTTACTGTTTTTAAGCAACCAGGTGAAGCGAGTCTGTGTACATCAGTATTCCAGTCGTGAAACATATATTTAAAATGTCTTTTATTTTTAACATTAGTTCAAGTTATTGTGCACTCACTGTTAAAATGCCTACGGATTTCAAGTATTGCCGTTGTACATGTAAAACAATTTGTTTAATTTATGAACATATTAAAGGGTTCCTTGTTGTTAAAGAATTGTCTCCCTTTTTGTTGAAAATCTATGTTGAAGGCATTTGTTTTAGTGATGACCCGTTGTGGCCTCTCATTTGTTTTAAGCTGTTTGATGGTCAGCAATGAACTACACAATTTGAGCTCTTTCCATTCCATCCATCCTCAACCCCTTTTCCCATTTTTGCACATGGGGTCGGGGTGTCACTTATCTAGACCCAAGGCCCACACCACTGGGTGGCTGGCCCTGCCTCAGTAATTCAACCACACCACACTGCCACCGACACTTAGTGTGTCCAGTCCACCTGCTTGCGTGTCTTTGGAATGTGGGAGGAAGCCCACATGAACACACACAGGGAGGACATGCAGACTCCACACAGAAGGCACCCTAGCCAAGAATCGAACTAGGGAACCTCTTGCTGTGACGCAATAATACTAACTGTTGCACCACTCTGTCACTCTCTTTATGACCTAGTTAAAGTATAAACGAGTTTCTTTTCAGTAAAATTGTATCTAATAATAAAATGTGATCATTCCTCAGCTTGGAATCTGGTTTTGTACCAGACCCAGCATTTCCTTTGTATTGCATTAGTTTGGCCTCAGAAGCATAGGAGAGAGAGGATAGGATGCAGCATTCTGCAGAAAGAGTGCATCTATCTCTTTTTTTCCTTCTCTCTCTCTCTCTTATATTCTACAGTGTTTCTAGTTTGTATTGCTTCAGACATATGGTCTATGACTCTTTGGTTAGTGCCAGTCATCAAAGTTGCTACAATAAATTAAGTTGAATTTACGTTGAATAAAAACATGGAAAATTGTTTTAATACTGTTAATTCAAGTTGCATATCCATAAGAAAATTATTTATTTTACATTTGTTTACTAGGGATGTCTGACTGGGCCAGTAGCCTTTTTTCAGCAGAGGCTCTAGGAGAAAAGCTCCATTATAAAAACACATTACAATCAATAGGAAAAATTGATAATCAAGAAGACATAACTTTGGTAAATATAGGTAGTAAATATAGTTTTATACGTAAAAATTGAGAGAGTAAAGTGGAAGAAAGAGAGCTAAACAAATAAACTAGCATGAAATAGCTTTAGCCACCATAGAGAAAAGAGAGATCAGTAGATCAATATTTTGGTATTGGTGGTAAATATTTATGACATACATGTATGGTATATGGACAAGAATATGGCTGATGGTTGCTATGCTAGTGTTACTTGTTCTAAACTGTGATAGCTGAGGCAAAACTGAAGTGAAGTACAAGGAGGGAATATGATGAAACTGTAGGAAGCTTGAGATAGATAAATATAGGAGCAGTAGTGAGCTTGATATAGGTCTCTTCTCAGCAAGAGGTTCTCCGGTTTGATCCTAGGCTGGGGTGCCTTCTGTGCGGAGTTGCATGTCCTCCCTGTGGTTGCGTGGGTTTCCACCGGGTGCTCCGGTTTCCTCCCAGAGACATGCTGTAGGTGGATTGGGCACTCCAAATTGGCCCTGGTCGCGCGCGCGTGTGTGTGTGTGTGTGTGTGTGTGTGTGTGTGTGTGTGTGTGTGAGTGTGTGAGTGTGTGAGTGTGTGAGTGTGTGAGTGTGTGAGTGTGTGTGTGCGCGCGCCTGCCTTCTGTGGAAGGTTGGGCACCGGGCTGGCAACTCGACACCATAAAAACTCCACTGCCAATCCTGAGCAGACAGGTGATCCGCTGTGGCGACCCCTAACTGGGAAAAAGCTGAAAGAAGAAGTGAGCTTGAGGTAGGTAGGGCAATTGGAGTTCCTTGAGAGAAGGAATAATTTTGATGTTAGAATTTAGTAAGGGAAGATATATTTTGGTTGTAAGAACAAGGAAGGACAGAATGATCAGCCTGGATTAGTGCAGGAGCAAAGCCAGTTTTTGGATTGATGTTCCTTTAAAAGGGAGTTTAAGTTTGGATATGTTGGTAAAATTTAGTATTGTCGGGGCATGGAAATCCAGGACTTAGATATTTGGTGAAAGGACAGAGAGTTACCATAACAATTATTAGATTATTTTTATGGACGATCTTGGTGGCCTGTTGTTTGAGTAGGACTGCACTAAGCTATTGAGTGCTGGACAGTTGTCTAGATGGTGGAAGATGGAATGAATAAAAGTTAGTTGGTTGAGGGATAGGAGACTGGGTAGTTCAATCCAGTTTAGTTTATGAAGTGTTGTGCAGTGATGTGATGTGTAAGGGAGGTTAGCAGCGAATTTTGCGATGTTATAGCAGGACTCCAGTTTGTTTAATTCTGATTTTCTAAGATTAGTGAATATTGGTGAGGGACTGCGGTGGTGGTGCTGCGGTAGCATTGTCGCCTCACAGTTAGACGTTGCCCATTCGATTCTCAGTTAGAGCGTCTTCTGTGTGGTGACATGCGTGAATGGGCGTTCCTTCGTTGAAGGTTGTGCGTTAGGCCCGGCAAGCCAGCATGTAAAAATCTACTGCCAATCATTAGCGGACCGGAGTTCTGCTGTGGTGACCCCTAACCGGGAAAAGCCGAAAGACACAAAGTGAATATTGGTGAGGCATATAGAAGGGCAAAGAGTAGACGAGTCCTAGCTATGGAATGTCTAGTGGCCTCCATTAGGTATGGCTTGATTCCAGCCTAGCTTAATGTGGACCTTTTTGATAGTGAGGTGTTTACAGTTTGTCAGTTGTGACTCCATAAAATTTGGAGTGCTGGACAGGTTCAGTTTTAGTTTTATTGGTTGAGTAGATGGTGGGGAGAGTTATCAGGAAGTTTGCTGTTCATGAAGTGCATAAGCTTTGTTTTATTTGGATTGAGTACGAGCTGAGAGTCTGAGAGATAGTTTTCAGTGTCTTGGAAAGAGTGTTGTGTTGTTTTAGTTCCAGAGGTCCAGTACCTCTCTTTTTGGAGAATAAGGAGCTAGAATGGCAAATATTACTAGACTCATTTTCGTACCCAGGTTTGAATGAACATTGCAATATAGCTTGTGTCCTGAAAATGAGGAGCTATAAAAGATAACTCCTTTACCTTTGTCTTACTTCACTTTCCACTTTATTTTACTTTAATAGTAATTTGTAGTAACATATACTTTTCACTACTTTTAAGACTTACATTTAGCAAGGCTTCCAACTATAGTTGCAGGTAGTGATTTCACTAGATACTTTTTTACAAACACTTTTCTATAAACATTTTTATATGCAGTCCTGTTATGCATTGTTTTTAGACTGCTTTTATTGTGTATATATTTCTTACACACACTCATGCTTTTAATGCACATTTGCTTGGTGTATGAACGTAACAAACTGCTGATGCATCAATGTTTCATGGTTTCCAACTGTTTTAAAAGTATGAAACTACACACTTTTGAGAATGCTCCTAAACAGAGCTTTCATTCCCTGAATTTACTCTTGCAAGAAATGCTGCTAACACGCCTTCATTGTGATTGCATTACTGATTAAGGCGAGGGTGTGTTGTATAAAAACCTGACTCTGACACTGCATTCTACTTTTGCATCTGATGAAGCTGTAGTTTTAACCACAGCGAAAACGCTTGTTTTAATAATAAAGTGCGTTAAGGTTCAAGTTTTTTTCCGACTTCAGTGTGGCTTTATACGTGCAAGTGGATTTCGATTTCAGTGTTGCAGCTTGTACTGCAAACAGCCTTCTAACATTTTTTTTGGGCTTTACGGTGCTTGTCCGGACTGCTTTTGTGTATTTTACTGTTTTTAGTTCTGGTAGGGAGGTAGCTGAGCATGTGAGGGAGTAGTCATCTGCATATTGCATGATGCATGCTGGGTGGCTGTGCTGCGCCTATTGGTGAATATGGTGAAGAACAATGGACAGAGGATTGAGGTTTGGGGTACTCCTCCTGAGACCAGTAATGAGGTGGAGAGTTCATTTTGCCACTTAAATGCCTGTTGGTAGTGAGCTAATTAGCTGAGAAACCAGAAGAGGGCTTGCTGGGTTAGGTTTAAGGAAGGTAGCTCATTTAGTAGCTTTTGGTGGTATACTATGTCAAAGACCTTAGACATATCAAGAAAGATACAGGAGACGAGCCTGTTGTCATTTTCTAAGCAGGTTGATTTTGTAAAACTGACAAGGGCAGTGGTTGTACTGTGTTTAGGTCTGTAACCATGTCGAGCTGCACATAGGAGCTTATTGCATAGTAGATAGTAGAGGAGTTGTCTATGAATGTATTTTTTCAAGAGTCTTGTCTATGGGGAGGTAGGAGGGTGATTGGCCTGTAGAACTCAGTAGAGGAGCAGCCTTTGTGAAAAGGGATGATATAAGAAACTTTTTCCAGAGTTTGGGGATGTACTGCTCAGCAGTGGAATGGTTTATTAGAGATATAGGGTAGAAGATGACATCTGGGGATTGTTTTGGTGTTTTTGTTGCATTGTTGTATAGCTATAGCTTTTTGTTGTACCTGATTTTGTGTGTTTTGGCAATGTTGCATAATTGACGGTAGGTAAGAAGGGAGTCTTGATTTTTGCTCTTGTGGTGTAGGGATCAGGCTCAGTTTCTGTTTGAGGAGCGGCGTGGTGTCCTTGGTAAGCCATGGTATTTGAGTTAGGATGGGTCTTTCTAAGCAGAGCTAGGTTGTTTAGGATATTGAGGAGTTTGTCATGGAAATATTGAACAGCCGAGTCAAGGTGCAGATATTTTAAAGGGTACCGGTCACGTTGTTGCAGAAGGAATTTGAAGACCTCAGGGGAGAAATGTCTTGTTGCGGACAAGTTTGTAAGTGATATTTTTAGTAGGGCAAATGTGTGTAAGAAAGTGAGTAGGTAATCACTTAAACTATCAGGTAGACAGCCAGATTGGTGACAGAGACAGGGTTTGTAAGTGTCCAGTCTAGGATTGATTAGATTTTTTTTTTTTTTTTGCTATGGTTGTCACATCTGGTAGGGGATTGTTAAATTTGGCAGAAATCATGGAGGTTAATAAAATAGGAGAGATTTTCCAAGGATCACTTGTATCGGTTCATGTTGAAATCCCCCATTATTATTATATATATATATATATATATATATATATTTTTTTTTTTACTAAAAGTTGAGGCACACCAACAAAGGTCTTCAGTAATGTCTGGGTTGTTATCTGGGGAGGGGGGGGTTATATAAATAGGTATTATAATGAAGTGTGTGTGTGTTGGAGTTTAGTTGAAGGTGGGTGATTTAGAATTTCAGAATTCAAGAGATCTGAGGGATTGATTTGAAGTCTTTCGGGTTTGATGATATTTTTATATATTACAGCTATGCCTCCACCTCGTTTGAGTCCTGTCTTGTCTATGGATTTTATAACCAAGGGTTAGAATTTTACTATTCGGTATGTGGAGTTTTAGCCATGATTCTGTTAGGACTGCTAATTTGGAAAAGTAGTGGGTGATAGTCAAATGAAATTCATGAGTTTTATTTAGGCTGCTTCTTAGGTGCATGTTTAATGTCAAGGGATCGGAGTACTACGAGAGATTTGTGATGTCTGGGGAGTAAGGGTTCTTTGGAGTGAGAGGGGTTTGATTATGTGGTTGAGGTCCTGGATTAGGATGTATGGCAACACTTTGATCAAGGTAGAATTGAATAGCAATAGCTGTGTGAGTTTGGTAATTAGTTTAACATATTTGCACAGTAAATGTGGGTTAATTGTGAGTGCGTATATTTAAATGTGAAGATTTCTGTGCTGGAGCTGTTGTAAAGGTATGGAGATATGGGGTCTATATTATAAACACGAAAGCTCTAAAGAGCGAATACATCTATCTACATCGACACACAAAAGTCGATGTACAAAAAGAGTGAAATACATACTCTGCAAAAATGAAATGCCGAACGTATTTCGTCAACCAACAGCACCATGCAGGTAAGCTCAAAATAACTAAATAAAATTTAAATTAACACTGTTGCAGGGGAGGGGCCCACACTCCCCCTACTTAAATATACCAATTCCAAGACTGCACTGCAGTGGGGAAAAGGATATATTTCTCCATTCCCATGATTGCCCTGCTAGCCTAGCAAATACATTCGGCGTTTTCATTTTCACCAATTACATATTCCACTGTTTTTGTACATCGACCATTATGTGTAGATGTATTCACTATTTTGAGCTTTTGTGTTTATAATAATAGACCCGACAATGATGATGTTTACTGAAGTATGGGGTATGGTGTTGAGTTAGTGGGGGAGTGGATAGTCATGACCTGTTGCGTTTGACAACAAGTAGAAAGGTAAGAGGTAATTAGCAGAGTAAATAGTACAAAATGTTGGAGCAGCATTGTGTTTGTATTTATTTTGGAGTTAAGGTGAATGGTATAGGGAGTGAGGGCATGGCTACTATAAGGATGGGTTGTATTGAGGTTTAAAGCAATCTGTGTTGTATGTGGCTAATTGACAATTATATGTAAGGCTGATGTGACTGGATTAGTAGTTAAGGTGTGTGTTTTCTGGATGAGTTTAAAATTTAGGAATAGGGAGGGTGTGTGGGGTTTGGGAGTGGGGTAGTGTAGCAGAGTGAGCCCAAATGGAACAATGGTGAACAGAACGGGGTAGAGCCATTTCAGGGAAGAGTACATTTATTACAGGTTGGTAGATTGTTCTAGTATTTTCTCTGGAATATAGGAATAGAGAGGTATTAAAGGCTAGAGTACATTGATGTAATAAAAATGAGGGTTTACTTGGGGAAAGAAAAAGGATACAGTGTGGAATAGATAGCTACTGTTAGGGAGGGTGTGATTATAAATGGATTTGGTGCAAAGCGGTATGCAAGGCGAAAACTAGTTGAGAATAGGGCTAGAAATTTAATGAGAGATAAGGAAATAGAAAAGAAACAGAAGTATATGTATATAAGTAGTAAGGTGCTTTGGGGAGGGTTTGGAAAGAGAAATGTATATGTAGGAAGTATACTATTAGTGTAACAGGGTGGGGAAATTGGTGGTAGGGTAGGGAAGGGGGTGGGGGAAATTGGGGGTAGGGTAGGGAAGAAAGGCCAAGTGTAGCAGGCTACCCACCCTCAAGTCAATTTACTGGTAAATTTATAACTGAGTGCAGTCACTATATTGCCAGAATAAAGCAATTAACAGAGATGCAAGTAAAACAGATTTATTATCCTTTCCTTAGACTAAATAGTTGACATATGCAATATAGTCTACTGGTCAAGTAAAAGGAAACAGTGGCCATCTTAGTAAGGGGTCCTACTATTTGGCAGAGTATGCATGTATTTAACTGATTTCTTCATGATAACTATGTTTACATGAAACAATGACAAAGTCTCAGTAAACTTGTATGTAGATTTTATGACTGCAAATTTATGAAACCATGATAGTCTGTGTAAACTTGTAGATGTGACCACAGGCTCTGTTTTATAAAGGAAGATAGTGACTGAGTGTAAGAAGAGACAACACAGTTATACAGTAGGTGACCAGAAATAGCTTTTGTGGATAAAAATATTTACTTGACAGCTACTGCACATTTGTAAGGCGCTTCTATACTCGGTGATATTTCTAGTTATTAAAGTGTCTTTACAGGTTTTATTTGTTAGGAAGAAATTTTTTCACATTTTTGGGCTCTGAACTAAGAAGGCTATAGCAGCACACATTAAGGAATGGGTTGGTATGCTTGTACACTCTGGAGAACAAACATTAGCCCTTAGTCAAGGGCAGTATTTTGGGATTCTTGTGTAGAGACCTTATTCTTTCAGTTGTATATGTCGGAGTGCAAATATGGCATTTTTCTGTCTGAGCAGTCATCTTACAGTCATTGTTGGCTGTTAGGTGCACCAGTGATGAATCTGCAGAACTTGTTCTGTTTGTAATCCTGAGATTTGTTATTGAAGTTGTAGCTACGACTGTTGGAGCTTAAATAAGGAGTGAAGATACCTTTTGTTAGTGTGTCTAGTGTATTCTGTATAGGTTTGATATTCTTCATTTGATGACAAAACTAGCATAGCCTATTAATAGAAGTGGCAGATATGATTAGTGTAGTTAAGAGACTTTTAAGAGAATACAGCAAGATACTTGTACAGCTCTTTGTTTTATTTATTTGTATTTGTTTACCAGGATAGTGCACTGATCAGTACTGACCAGGTGAAATACAAAACTTTCACAAACAAAAAAAAAATACAGAAATGTAAGCAATAACAGAATGGTGTAGACTAATTACATAGAAGAAAAAAATATATTCACATTGTAGTGAACAAGTACAGTGCAATGTACAATCAAGCAGAGTGTAACGTACAGTATATGCATTCATTTTTAAAGAGGGTCTAGCTTCAGTGAAGCTTGAGAGAGGAGAAGAAACTGAAAGTAGACAGGGTGTCGTAGAGACGCTTCTTGAATCCAGTTATAGGTGCCATGTAGCATTGATCTTTTTCCCCCATATTTCTGTATAGTTCAATGTAAAACTCTTGTAGGTTGTCTGAGAGCATGGTAGCGATTTCATTTTGCAAATTATCAGAGACCCAAATTACAGTGTTGTCTGCATATACAATCCTATTTCTTGGTGTTTGTGTTGTAATTTTTAATTTGCAATGCTTTATAGTAACTGAAGGGTCTTCTCTACAGTCAGTTAAATCACAGAAGTACCGGTTAAGCAACATCTAGCAGTTCATCATGTTAACAATGTTGAAGGCTTTGGTTTCGTCCAGCCCACAAAAACTGGTCCGGTCATTTCCCTGCTGTCTGTGGCTTTCAAAATGGAATTTGTAAATGACATAAATACACCTGTGCTGTGGACTTCTCTAAAGCCATGTTGCTGATCATTTAATGGATCAAAGGATGGACTTACTGCCTTCTCCAGAATCTTGGATAAGAATGGGAGCTGGCTTGGAAGACTTCAGTTTACCTTTTTTTTTAAGAGCTCTGGGAATATTCTTGTGGATAAAAGCAAGCTAAAGACGTGCTGAAGTGGTTTGTTAAGGTTCACAAAAATAAAAGCACTTGGTGCATAGGCCATTTGTTTGAGTTGCCTGTGGCAAAGTATTTCTTTCATACTTTGTTACCGTTTGATATAGGTACCTCTGAGATCTTTTTGATAAGTTTTCTGTCCGTGCAGTATGTGAGGATGATATTATAGGCATTTGTTTTCCTCCTTGTCCCACCTAGTTGAATTTGGAATCTGGATGCTTTCTGTGTTATTGGCATGGCACGGATTGTGTTGTTCACACCCATGCACTGATTTTTTTCCCTAATACTCTTGCCAGTTTTGTGATTGTTTTAGACTTTATAAATGTAAAAGTATGAGTAATTACTTGTAAGATGAGACGGTTTTGTAATTTTCTTAGTCTAAGTGTGTGTTGTCCCTTTTTTCTCTTCAGATCTCCCAACCCAGCAGTATTCTATGCGCTTTACTTTACTAGTTTTTGGTTTTAATTTGCCACTTTACATTTATACAAAGCATTTGTCTTAGTTTAGAGCTTTATCTTCTGAGTGCTTTAGGTTCTTTTGTGCACTATGGCTGTTTCATTATGTACATTGATTTTATTCTGGTTAGAGTAGTTAAATTAGACACTGATTTTCAAAGCTCCCTTTGCATACAACAATTTGACAATACCTGTTCTAAGAATAGGATAACTTCTGAAGTTATTACAGTTGCATGGATTTTGTCACAGCATTGATAACTGCTGTGCTAAAATAGTGATACTCTGTGTGTGTGTGTGTGTGTGTGTGTGTGTGTGTGTGTGTGTGTGTGTGTGTGTGTGTTAGTAGTGTAAGTTTCAGGTAAAGCAAGTAAGTCTTTTGATATATTATTCCATAAAGTACGTATGTAAGCTTTTAATTTTACTTTTGTTGTCTTAGTTTTGAAAATTCTTGTTTGGTTTTAAACTTTCAGCATAAAGATACACACAAAAATAATTTCAGTGCTCACTACAGGCAGGAACTTAGGCAATCATAGAAAATCAGTTTCAGCTAAACATCTTTGAACTAAAATAGTACAGCAAAAGAAAAAAAAAGAAATTGCCAAGATTTCCGGCTTAGAGCCATATCTTTATTCAGGATTTTTTGTCTGATATGTGTTGTGTAGTTTTTTATACGATGTCCACCTTGGATCTGTTATTGCCTGTGATATACTTTAACACCTTTTATAATAGTTCACACTGGAAGCCGACAGCCAGTGCCATGCTTAAAAGGTTCAAGTGATAAGCCAGCCTAGCTGGTCACCAGCTTTAAGTGAGCAACGTGTCTACCGTGTCTACCTCTGTAAGCAACTTATTGTTGCTACATTTTTGAATGTGAGGTTGTGTGTGCCATCCCTCCTAGAAGCCTTTATCCCATTTATTTCCTCCTCACCTTGGTTAAATTAAGAGGAAAATCTGTCCTTTACAGAGCTCATCTCATCCTTGGTGTGACAGTACAGTGATTAAAGGTCTCGGGACTTAAGTTTTATGCTTCACCAAAACATTTAGTGAAAATAGCATACTGGAAAAGAGAATTGACCAAATCGTTGTCTGAATGAATTTCACCAGGATCATTAGGCATGTAAGATGTGCTCTCTGATAGATATGGTGGCTATCTTTCTGTAAAGTTTGTAGCTCCTGCTTCATTCGATTACACTAATTCGATTTTGCAGCTTCCTGAATGTATGCTTATTGTGGCAGCAGCTTCCTGAATGTATGCTTATTGTGGCAGCAGTGAATAGTTAAGCAACAGTTTTATTTAGAAAAATGTGTTTAGACTGGGTATCATTTTGAAAATGAAAAACGTGTTTGTAGAAAACCACAGCACAGAGTACCTTGGAGAAGTTCCTGACAGGAAAAGACCAACCAATAAGTTTCAACAAATAAGTGCAAAACGTATACTTATAGTTGCTAAACAGAATCCGAGAAAGTAGGAAGTATAAATAAGTTAATATGAAGAGTGTTAGAGGCAGATTTAACAATAGACAGAGGTCAAAAGAAGAAAATTCACAACAAATTCCATGGCATTAGCATTTTGATGCAGAGTACCCAAGTGCAGAAACTGTATCGTGGTAAACAGTATTACTGGGAACTGTACACTAAAAGCTGTTTTCTTGATATAGCTTAAATAATTTAGTGTATAGTAAATATAAGAAACTGAAAATGTTTATTTAGAAATAAGGAAATGTTAACATTTTACTTCTAGCTGCAAAGGTATGTTCTAGTGTGTTTACATGTAGAAAGGTAATAAATCAAAAGTTTGAAATATTGGATAGCAAAATCTTTACAAGGAACTGTAACTTTACAAATATTTATTCAGAAATGGGTGGCACAGTGCTGCATAGGTTAGTTGCTGGCTTACTGCTTTCTTGGTGGTGGGGGCTTTCTTTGCTGGGTGCACATGCCCTTCTTGTGGCTGGCTGAGCTTTTGACAGGTGCTGTGGTTTCCTTACATATCCCAAAGATAGGTTGTAGGTGACCTGGCACTGCCTACATTGTCAGTAGGTCTCGATGCTTTGTTTGTTTGACTGAGTGTGTGAATGCCTCATGACATGTAGGTGACCTGTCTGTGATTGCTTGTATCCATTAAGTACTTGAGCTTGAAGTGCATGATGTGGGTATTTGTAAAATCAAAACCTGGGTTATATAGAGCTGCTACTCAAGAAAGGTCAGAGAAAATGGATATTGTACCATGACCCCCCATTAATATTCCAAAACGTGCATGCTGATTGGTCAGCATGCACATTGTAAATTGGCTTATACTAATGGAAAAAGGTCGGGTCGCCCGGACTTTTTCCATTAGTATACGTCTTTTTTTAAAACACTGTCTCGCTATGTTAAAGGAGTTTAATATAGCGAGACAGGTTTAAAAAAAGCAACGGAGATCTCCGTTGCTTTTTTAAAGCTGTCTCTCTATGTTAAACTCCTTTAACATAGCAACACAGTGTGTAAAAAAGCAACGGAGATCTTGCTTTCTCTGTTGCTTTTTTTTTTTTAAAACCTGTCTCGCTATGTTAAATGGGTTTAACATAGCGAGACAGCTTTAAAATAAGCAACGGAGATCTCCGTTGCTTATTTTAAAGCTGTCTCTCTATGTTAAAACCATTTAACATAACGAACATAAAAGCAACGGAGATCTTGCTTTCTCCGTTGCTTTTGCCCACAGCTCTGATGTACTGCGTAGGCATGCGCAGTACATCAGAACTGCCGCGGAATACCAGACAGCTGCGGAAGGGCAGCAAGGAGGCATTATACAATGCCATTATTTAATAAAATTAATTATTTTTTTTCTTAAATAATGTCATTGTGTAATAGCAATAACCCACTCCTGGGTGTGGGTAATGCTGGATTTACCCACAGTTGGCTTTGTTTGGTCCCTCGGGCTTCGCCCTCGTGACCAAACAGCGCCAACCGTGGGTAAATCCAGCATTACCCACACCCAGGAGTGGGTTATTGCTATATTATACCATGACCCCCCATTAATATTCCAAAACGTGCACGCTGATTGGCCAGCGTGCATGTTGTAAATCGACTTGTACTAATGCAAAAAGGTCCGGTCGCCCGGACTTTTTCCATTAGTATAAGTCTCTTTTAAAACACTGTCTCGCTATGTTAAAAGAGTTTAACATAGCGACACAGGTTTAAAAAAAGCAACGGAGATCTCCATTGCTTTTTTTAAAGCTGTCTCGCTATGTTAAACTCCTTTAACATAGCAAAACAGTGTGTAAAAAGCAACGGAGATCTTGCTTTCTCCGTTGCTTTTTTTTTTAAACCTGTCTCGCTATGTTAAATGGGTATATACATCAGAACTGCCGCGGATACCAGACAGCTGTGGAAGGGCAGCAAAGAGGCATTATACAACGCCAACCGTGGGTAAATCCCGCATTACCCACACCCAGGTGTGGGTTATTGCTATAATATGAGATAGATCCCACATTAAAAGACCTGTTTCTCGGTGGAGGGTTATTTAGAAATTTTAGAAGAGGAAGCAAAAGCCTTGAAAAGAATAAGAGTAAAGTTAGCAAAACGTGTAGAACAGGCAAATGCAGTTGGATGCAGCAGTGAATCAGAATAGGAGCATTCTAGAATTCAGTATTAAAGAGATTAAGAAGTCAGTGTGCAGAAATTGAAGTGGCAGCTGTCCATATAATTCCCTGCAAATGGGGGAGTACAGGTGAATTGCCAAAAGATACATCATTTCACAGAAATGTGTAGATCAGCACAGTGTTATGAGTCAGTTTAGACCAAAACCAAGATTAGACTGGCAGACTAGACTTTCAGAAATTAAAATACTAACTTTATGATAGAAAAATTAGATGTATGTAATGGAAGTGAAAACCCAGAATGTGAAAGTAGACTTGTGCCAAGTATGCGTTGATGTGTACAAGACTAAACAAGCAATAGATGGTTGTTTCAGAAACATAAGGATAGCATAATAAGGAATGATGGCATCTATAATTGATTTAAAACCATGGGGTGCATTAGAATTTGAACACAAAAGTATACACTGTTAATTCTACAAATGAAAATATAAACTACGCAAAGTGTGCTGCAAGGCAAAAGGCTCTTGTCTGTTCAGCTGCCCTGCAACAGGATAGCTAGCCATTACTGAAACCCTAAATTACAATACATTAGGCCCACCAGTTGTTAATCTAGACGGTTTACTGATGCAGTATGAGAATTTAATTAAATGAAGTGATGGTTTTGCCTGTTAACCTCTTTAGACATTACATCTGAAGATGCAGAATATGGGAAACGTGTAATGACTAAACAGAAAAAATAAGTAAATATGACACCAGAATGGAGTTCCAAGATGGAGGAAGAAAGTGGAAAAAAAACTCCTATTTCAAAACATTAAGCAATATTATGTGATTAGTACCTGGCACAGAAAGATAAAACCTGTTCACCCCCCAATTTAAGAATACTACATTAATTGCCCCATTCAGACTTTTTTCTTTTCATATACAAGTTGTACATTCTCCATACTTGTGCAAACAAATTTTGGAACAGCAATCCTTGCCAATATATGGATATCCCACTTCAAACACATCTCTTTATTGAGTCCGGGCACCATTATTTCTCTGTTAGTTAACCTCCTTGCGAATCCATGGTGATCCCTGTTGTAGGAAGTAACAGATGTTAATGATTTTTAACCTTTTTGCACTTTTGCCTTCTCACAAGATGTTGACAAGTAATGTTATTGGTATCTGTATTTGACACTTTCCTTGTTTAACTTTGCATGTTGTGATTGAAAACTAACCACTTGATTCAGCTCATCTCCCCTGCAAAAAAAGTAAATAAATTGCAACATCAGGAAGTAGCATAAATGTGTCTGTCTAGGTAGGGACTGATCCTGTAAGTACAGTAAACTCTCGGTTAACCGGAACCCACGGGGATTGGTAGATTCTGAGTAACTGTAGTTTCTGGTTGCTTGAGAGTTGCTATTAAAATAGGCCTGACTAATACTGTATCCTATATTAAAATAGGCCTGACTAATACTGTATCCTGTATTAAAATAGGCCTGACTAATACTGTATCCTATACTATTTGTTTGGTTTGACTTGTTCTTGGGTTGGGGAAAGAGAATTTATTCCTATTTTCCTTTTTAAAACTCTAAAAATGTAAGGTATGTTTCTGGGGGGGGGGGGCGGGGGCAAAGTGCAACACATGAAAATTGTACTGTATTTCTTCGATTTCTTTTAATTTTTTTTTCTTGGTTGCTTGAGTTGTGGTTAACTGAGAGTTTACTGTACCCATTTCAGCCACAGCCCAAGAGTTAACAGTATTAAAGAGAGCACAAACGTACTGCTATCATTCAGTGGAGAAAAGAATATAAGCACGGTCATATTGTACATTTCAGATGCCCATAGTGTGTTGTTTTGTACTTGTGCTGTGTGACAGTGAGCAAGTGTGTGCATCCTACAGTGATTTGATGCCTCCCTTCAGCACATTTTTTTTTTCTGACTTGTACATACGGAGTGTCAGTATAGGCTTCAGGTCCCCCACAACCATTAACTGATTTAAGCAGGTAACCGATGACTAAAGGAATTTATTATATATGTTATGCTAAACTGTGTTTTATTTAGTATTCACTTCTTTTGACCAATAAATAACACCATCTTCTAGTTGTGATAGATAGTGTTTTGTTACAATCAGTACCTTCCACTTCAGGAAAAAAAATCTCTAGAAGCTTCAGCTTAATCCAGTTCATAAGCCACATTGAGGGACCTGCATCAAAGTAAGTAATCAGTGAAGTTGTTCATAGGTGTGTACTAGGCTAATGGCCCTGGAGCCTTTACAAGCCTAGCCCATAGGATTACCCTGTCATCGTGCCACACAACCTTAGTTCCTAGTGCCTCTGTCGAGTAGAGCCACTGGAGTGATCCCCGGGGTGAATTTTCTGTTTCCCATCCACTCATCAAGATTTCTCTTGAAGAGGGCCAGTGAGGAGCTCTGCTTGACATGTATGGGAAGTCTGTTCCATAGCATGGGCAGTCTCTGGGTTATGAATTTGTCACCCCCCCCCCCCCAGCATGTTCTGTTGATTGTGGTAATGAGGTTGAGGTCTCTGGAGAGTGTGGTGCAGAGGGATTGGGATTTCTTTAGATGTAGCATTTCTAACCAAGCTGGGTCAGACATGGCTTACAGTCTAGCAGAGATCGCCTCTAAGTAGGCGATATGAGATGGAGAATAGAGTTGTTTGAATCTGTCCCTATAGGAAAAGTGTTTTTAAGGCCTAATATCCTCTTTGTGAGGCACTTTTGTGGCCTCTCCAGTTGTTGCAGGTGCCTAGAGAGGTACATGCCAAAGGGGGCATTGTATTCAATGACTGGCCTAATGAGGGAAGAGTAGAGGGAGACGATGACCTCCCCCCCCCCCCCTTAATGCAAAACCCTTAGTAATGAGATGCGCCACATAGAAGGATTTTCTGACTACAGTGGTAACGTGGTGGTCAAAAGAGAGGTTGTTGTAAACCTGTGTTCCCAGACCTCTTTTATAATGCCTTCTGTGTTCAGTGGACTATCATCAATGTGGTAATTCAAGGGAACCAAGTTTTTTTTTTCCAAAGAGGATGGACACATTTTTTGGCATTGAGATTAAGGCCATGGTTCTAACACCAGTCGTTGGTCTCATTGAGGCGTTTCTGTCTAATGTCAACATCACTTGGGGAGTTAATAATAGCTCCCAACTTGCAATCATCTGCTAACTTTTTCAGCCAGAGTCCCTTCGTGTTGGTCTGGACTTCAGAGAAGTAGATACCAAACAGGAGAGGACCCAGGACCAAACCCTGTGGGACTCCACTCGTGACTGGTCAGCAGTCTGACTTGGAGTCAGCTACTTTCACACTGTGGGTTCTCTCTGTGAGCCAGTTTGCAGCCCACCTAGTGATATAGGGGTTGATGCCTAGCTTAGTAAGTTGTTCTGATTCCTGAGTGGGGAATGGTATCAAAGGCCTTGGCTAGATCAAGGTAGGCTGTATGAACCACCTTACCTTCATCCGCAGCTCTGGTGACTGCCTCAAAGACGTTGACCAAGTTGAGCAGGCATGATCTACCTTTCAGAAAACGAAACTGTGTAGGATCCAGAGTTTGGAGATTCCCTATATCCTTGTTTATTAAGTCCATGATGATGCGTTCCTTAGCTTTGCATATCAAACTCATCAGGCTAATGTGGCGATAGTTCCCGGGGTCTGTAGTTGCTCCTCTTTTGTGGAGAGGGAAGACTGTAGCAGTGCAACATTTGGTAGGGACAAAGCCTGAGGTGAGGCTGTGATTGAACAGGGCACACAGGTGAGGATGCCAGTTCACTCTGTAGAACACAGCCAGGGATACTCTCGGGTCCCATAGAAGCTGTATTCTTGGCCTTGGACAGTGCTGTTTTAACCTGTGCAGCAGTAATACTGGATGCCTGACAATCTACTGGTGGTGTGATTGGTCCTTGGCGGGGAGGTAAAGTTAGCACTGAATCTGTCGGCCAGTATATTGGCAATATCTGTTTGCTCAGAGTAGGAGGTAACCATTGTGCAGTAGCTCAGAGCAAATCTGGGTATGAGATTCTTTACATAACTATAGAAGGCCTTCTGGTTGTCTTTACTGTCTGCTGCAATTCTGTTTTCATAGATAGCTTTAGAGATTTGATGTTGGCTATTATGTGACCTGCAGGTGTAACTGTGAATAAAGTAATCACTGTTTCTGATCAGACTCCAAAACCATGCTTTATTGGAAAGGGCTTCATATTTGCTACCATGTTGCAGAATTCATTCATACAAAAACTTATTGAGAAGTTTGCCAGGGTTTGGAATTGTGCTGGCCTTGGAGAGGAAAATTTGCATTGCTTGTGGGGGGGGGGGGGTGTCAAAGTGTTATCAAATTTCCATAGTGATGGAATTGTGACAGGAGAGAGAAATCAGTATTAAAAGGTTTTCTGAAAAAAAATTGCAATCCGTTTTGAGAAAGGTGTGTTGCTGTGCAGGAAAGTTAAAAGTAGATAGTGACTTATTTTGAAAGAATAACTTCAAAACATGTAAAAGAAATGACAGAAGTGAAATATATAGGTAAAGCTGAGATCCCTTAAATTACGGTTACTTGGATATGAACTTAATTTTGCCTGCATAACCCAGTGCATATAATGAAGGATTAACACAGTGTGTGCCAACTTGTGATCTAACACAAACAAGCAGACAGATGCACATGTGCAGCTTCCTGATAAGTTCCACACCGACTCACTTGGATGAGAGAAGGCCATTGGTAGTTTTTCCTCACCATCTCGCCCTTTGTTAGAAAAACTAGATAAATTTTGTTGAGTACTCATGTAGTCGGGAACAAAACCATGTAAATGGATTTTTTTTTTTTTAATGTTTTATGAAATGTTTAGTTAGTATAGTTGTTTTACGAACTAAATATTTTACTTAGTAATCTAAAACAAATGAGCTGGCCCACAGAAGCAGGACTGTAATACTAGAGTCCGGAGTGTGATATAGACTCAGTCTTATAGATTAATACTAGGCTAACTGCTGTTGTGGGCCATTTTGAGCTTAGCTGAACACCCCATGTGAGAATCCTGCCCTGCACTTTGTGTCTGTAAGGTAAACACCATTATGCCAACCTTCTCTTTGTACATCATATGCTGAAGTGTGAAATCAGGAGCAGTGCATTCACTTTGCCACAAAATGTTGAAAAATAGGTTGTCCGTTCTAAGGGCAAGTGATGTCCTAGGAGAATGCTGTAAGAAACTAAAGAACTCATCGTCTTGGCACTTGAATGTGCAGGAGTCTTTATAAACTGTCCAACCATCCTCAACCCCTTTTCCCATTTTTGCACACATGAAATCGGGGTGTCACTTCAGTAGTGACAAATCATCTTGAGTCAAGGTTTACATCGCCTGGTGGCTAGCGCTGCTGCGGAAGTTCATGTGTACCACACACTTACACATGCACTCATACCTACGGCCAGTTTGGAGTGTCCAGTCCACCTATTGCATGTCTTTGGAATGTGGGAGGAAACCAGAGCAGCCAGAGGAAACCCACACGACTGTAGGAAGGACATGCATACTTCGCACAGAAGGCACCCCAGTTGAGAAAAGAACCTCTTGCTGTGAGATGACAACTCTAACCGCTGCACCACCACGGCCACCCATAAACTGCATACATTTGGAACGGCATTTTGTAGAGAGCAGTTGGTGTTGGGGGGGGGGGGGTGATGATTTTATGTTTATTTTAAATAGAGCTGTAGTAACTCTAGTTTATATATTCTGAGCACAGCCAGAAGGTTGGTTGTAACTAAAACTTGTTTGCTTTCTGAGGAGATTATGCATGTTTAGAGAGAATGAAATGCCTCTCTCAAAATAAATAAGTTGGGAATATTTTATTTTTTGATAGTTTGCAGCCAAATAATTTTTTGTGAGTTGGATACAGTCAGTCTGTTAGAGTAGCCAGAATGCCTCATGGTAGAAAGAAGTTGTGCATTTTTTTCATATAAGTTTTACAACTTGCTGGAAATGCAAAGAAAGGTCTGGAACACAAATGCGATTCAATATATGTTATGGAACCAGCTTAGATTTACCGTATAGTTGCTTGAGTTTCTGCACTAAATTTTCAACCTGATTTCAGGAACTATTTTCTTAATGGTGAGACAGCAAGAGGTTCCCTCACAGGAAGTTACTAGGGTAATGGCCTTACGGCCCTTACAAGCATGGTCAAGTTCTATCCTTATTTCCACGATCAGTACCTATTGCCCCTGTCCAAAAGGAACACATGTGGAACCTCTGGGGTGAACTTGCGGTTACCCATCCAATAGTCCAAATTGCGTTTGAAGAGGGCCAATGGGGTATTCTGTTTGACATGAAGTGGGTGTCTTTTCCAAAGGTGTAGTAATCTCTGGGAGACAAATCTGTCCCTCCAGCAGGTTCTATTAATGTCCCATACCAGGTTAAGATCGTTGGAGTAAGTAACCCATGTACAATTTGACTTGCAGACATGCAGCATTTCCAATAAAGCAGGGTCAGAGATTGCCTTATATGCAAAGCAGAGATCACCTCTGAGTAGTCTGTATGAAACAGAATAAAGTGACAGTGATTTCAGATGATCCACATAGGACAGATGCTGAAGACCTTGAATTTTCCGTGTGAGGAACATTTGTGGTCCCTCCAATTGCTGCAGGTGCTTGGAAAGGTACATACCAAAAGGGGCATTCTACTCACTTATTGGCCTGATCAGGGAAGAGTACATGGAGGTTGACATAGGATCATAGGAAGTTACTAGGCTATTGTCCCTGAGGCCCTTAAAAGCCTAGCCAAGAATTTAGTCCATGTTCTGACAAGTCAGCATTCAGTGCCCTTGTCCAGCATGGACACAGGTGGAATACCAGGGAGGTATTTTGTTTTTTCAGTGCAGTTATCCAGGTTGCACTTAAAAGGGATATTGAGGTACTCTGCTTGATGTGGAGAGTGTCTGTTCCACAGAAGGGGGGGGTCTTTGGTACACGAATCTGTGCCTCCAGCAAGTCCTGTTGTTGTCACAGACCAGGTTGAGGTCATGCATGTGGGTTACTCGAGTGGAGCTTGACTTGTGGATATGTAGCAGTCCCATTTAAGGCAGGGTCTGAGAGTGCTTTGCATGCCAGACAGAGGTCACCTCTGAGGAGTCTGTATGAGACTTGAGTAGAGGGACAGATTTGTGTAGGGTAGATGTTTGAGGCCCTGGATTCTCCTGGAGAGGAGCCACTGTGGTCTGGCCAGCTGCTGCATGTGCTTTGTGAGGTACCTGCTGAAACGGGCATTGTACTCAATAATGGATCTTATAAGAGAAGAATACGATGTTTGAGGCCCTGGATTCTCCTGGAGAGGAGCCACTGTGGTCTGTATAGCTGCTGCACGTGCTTTCTGAGGTACATGCAGAAACGGGCATTGTACTCAATAATGGATCTTATAAGAGAAGAATACAGGGATGTTATGACCTCCTTGTCCCTAGATGAGATACAATTCCTGATGAGGTGGGCCATGTAGAAAGCTTTCTGTACAAGAGGCAGTATGGTGGTCAAAATTTAGGTTACATCAACCTGGGTGCCCAAGTCTCTCATGTTTAATTTGCGTGCTTAGGACCTTGTTATTAATGTGATAATATGTGGGCAAGTCACTCTCCCCAAAGGGGATGATGATGCATTTTTTGGCATTCCGTTTGAGGCCATGTTTCTGGCACCAGTTATTTGTTTGGGTGAGACCCTCTTGGAGGATGTCCACATCACTAAGGGAATTGATGATAGCACCCAGCTTGCAGTCATCTGCAAACTTGTCAGCCATAGCCCACTGGTTTTGGCCCGCACCTCAGAAAAGTAAATCTCAAACAACAGAGTCCCCAAGACCAGTCCCTGGGATATGCAGTCATTACAGGTCTACTGCTTGAGGTGGCTTCCCCATGTTTTGACTAGGTGGGTTGCATCAGTGAGCCAGTTTGCTACCCATCTGGTAACATACAGATTGATGCCTAGTTGAGAGAGTTTTATCTATTATACCCAAATGGGGAATAGTACTGAAGGCTTTGGCCAGGTCAGGGTAGGTGGTGTACATGGTCATCCCACATTCATGGCTTTGGTGACAGGCATGACCTTCCCTTGACGAAACCAAACTGTGTGGGATCGAGTCTTTGGAGGTTGCCAATGTCCTTGTTAATGAAATCCATGATAATCCGTTCCATGGCCTTGCAGATCAGTCTAGTTAGGGTGATGGGTCTATAATTTCCTGGATCGGTGGACGTACCCCCTTTGTGCAGAGGGATGAGTGGCTGTCCTCCACTCAGCTGAGGCGAAGTCGGTACTCAGGCTTTGCTTGAATAGGGTGTCTAATGGTCCTGCAAGTTCCTGCCTGAGTTCATGTAGCATGCAGCCTGGGATGTTATTGGGTCCCATGGAGGCTGTATTTTTTTACCTTTGAGAAGGCAGTGATGACTTGCTCCCTAGAGATAAGGGGAGGGGGGCGGGTGCTGGGGATGTCCTGATTTACTGATGGGGGGACAGAGGGGTGAAGTTTTCACTGAAACTGTCTCCCAGCAGGTTGGCTGTATCTATGGCATTTGTGTATCCGGTGTCCTTGACCACTAGTTCTGAGCAGATATGTGTTCTTTTTTGGAAATGCCCTTACTTATAAGATGACAATATAAAATGCCCTTCTTAACACTGTGAAGACATTGTGATCAAAGGTAAGGTTGCTGTCAGCCTGTGTGCCCAGGTCTGTCACCACTGACTGCGTATTTAGGCTGTTGCTATTGATGTAGTAGTTAGCAGGAACAGCGCTCTTACCGAAAGGGATGATGATACATTTTTTGCAATGAGTTTATGGCATGACTTTGGCACCAGTCATTTGTTTAAGACCCTCTTGTAGGATGTTGATATCATTTGGAGACTGTGACCGCTCCCATTTTGCAGTCATCAGCAAACTTTGTCAACCACAGACCTTTAGATGTTCTTCGTGTTTCACTGTTGCAGTCTTTACATTTGGGTTATCTGCTTGCAGTAGCCCTCAGTCGGCTTGATTAAAGTCTTGGGTCCTACGTCAGTTGCTGTCTCTTCTTCCATGACATCAGGTCGTCAGGGGTATAAAACATGCAGCCGATGTCATTACATCAGTCTTTCTTGCCGTGCGGTGCCCGAAGCAGAAGCAGTTCGCAAGTGCCAGTCGGCAGACTCCTGAAATGTACATTTTCGAGTTTCAAAACTGAAGTCTTCAACTAAAAGCTAAGTACCCCGTTGGGGGAAACTTTTTCTTGCTCTAATCCGATGTCAGTAAAAGTAAATAATTGCATTTCTTGTGGAAAGCAAATACCTCAAAGATTTTCATTCGTACTGTATTCCTTGCGTAGGCCCTGACCCACGACATACCTCGCTGTCTGTTTTGTTCCTTATTTAAACCACGAACTGTCCGTCATCGGTATATTTGCGCTTCTAAATATTTTGGTGCTCAGTTCAATTATCCTGTTATGTCTTTGGTAAGCCATTCGACTACCGACATTCTGAAAAAACGCAAAGATAAAGACACGCCACCCAGTTCGCTGGTACTCAGTGAGGCGCTTTCGTAGCCTCTGATACCCACTACTTCAGATTCGCAGGCCTCTACTGAGACCCACTAAGAGTCTGGTATGCCGCGAGATGCTTCAACTTTGGCATCTGAGGTGTATTTAGGCCTACTGACTTGCATGTTAAACCGCCATCTTCTTCTTCAAGGCCTAAAACTCGAACCATGCTGCCCAGAAAACTGATGACCAGACCGATGCCCAGACCACATGGTCAGGCCCTCTATGCCTAAAAAATGAATGATAAGAATGACTGAAGACCTTATTACTTTAATGAGGGGAAGCCAACCTTCCCCCTCTGAGACCTAGGACTGAATTTGCTTATGATACTTCTGACCAGGATTCTGAAATTTCTGTTTCCTCTGATGACCAGGATTTACCCTTATCTACCTATGAGGATTCTGATGCTGAGGACTCTATTCCCTCTGCCCCCCCCCCCCCCCCCCGAGGATTTATCTTTTGGTGAAACCTTGCATACTCTCAGGAAGTATTTTTGTTGGGAAAGTCAGGATTTCTCTGATTCTAAAAAGATGCTTAGGGATTTCTTACTGCTGCCCCAGCACAGGCCTTTAGCTATAGCTACTGTACTGGACATTATTGATGATGCCTTTTCGGAATGTAGCATAATCCCTGACACTCTACCTCCTGATTCCAGAAGACCTGATAGATATTACAGAGTTCCTGACTCTCACAAAAATTCCTTTTCAAAAATCCTACTGCGGATCCTGAAACCGTTTCACAGGCACTCAAGGGCATTAAGCTACTACTGCCAAAAATCCTACCCCCTCTGATAGAGACTCCAGGGCGCTGGATAGATGGAGTAAGAAGGTATACACTTCTGCAACTTTGGCCATTAGGGCCTTGAATTGCCAGTTTTATATGTCAAAGTATCAGCTGCATATTATTAGATTGCTTAAACAGAAAATTATGTTTCCTGATTGTGCTAAAAATAAGGATTTACAGGCTTTAATGCATTCTGCTGAACAAGTTGGTAAACATACCTTGCAATGTGGTTTTGATTCACTAGAGGCATCTTGCAGGGCTGCGGTAACTGGGTCTGTACTTGGAAGGCATGCTTGGCTTAAGGAGCAATCCTTGCCAGATTATGTTAAAGCGAAATTACTGGATGCTCCCTTAAATCAGGACCGCCTGTTTGGCAACAGGACAGAAGAAGTTCTTAAAATGATGGAGGAAAAAGCTAAATCTATGCAGACTGTAGATTTTTTTACAAGTACAACCTCCAAGATTTAGTAGGCATTGGCCTTCTAAGAATTGGTCCTTTCCTGCCTCTTCCAGACCTTCTCGGTCCAAACCCAGATCCAGCAGAGCACCCAGGCTTCAGTCCCAGGGGATGCACAGGACTAAGCAGTGGGGAGCCTCCACTTCCAAATCTGGGAGTAATAAAACTCCCTCCCCCCCCCCCCCGTGGTAAACTGTCTCTCTGACGACTTTTTAAAACTTCCAAGCACTTCTCAACTGACTGCTCCTTTGGGGGGAAAGATTGAACTTCATGCAAAGAACTTGGGACTCGTTACCCAGGACAAATGGGTTTTAAATTGTCCCAAGGATACAGATCTCACTTCCACACGTTACAAACTCCAAGCGGTTGGCCGGATCTACCGCCAAATCACTGGGCAGAGGCCCAAAAGCAAGTACTCTCTCTTAAGCCTAGGGGCAATTCAGTTGGTACCAGAAGAAGTAGGGGCAATTCAGTTGGTACCAGAAGAAGAAAAGGGACAAGGTTTCTACTCAAGATTTTTCCCGGTACCCAGAAAAGACCATTCATGACATCCTATCCTAAACCTGCCTACTCTAAACACCTTTTTGGTGATTCCAAAATTCAGGATGCTGACTCTTCACCAGTTGCTTCCTATGCTAAGCAAAGATGCCTGGTTGGCAACACTAAATTTAAAGGAAGCATACCTGCACATCCCAATCAGGGAATCTTGCAGAAGATACCTACGCTTCAAAGCAAAGCATACCTCCACATCCCAATCGGGGAATCTTACAGAAGATACCTACGTTTCAAAGCAGGCTACACGCACTATCAGGTGTTCGTGTTTCACTGCTGCAGTCATTGCACTTGGGTTATCCTGCCGTCAGGTGGTCCCGCAATTGGCCAGAGTTCCAAAGTCTTGGTCGGCATCGGTTGCTGTCGCTTCTTCCATGACGTCAGTGCGCCAGGGTATATAAGATGCAGCTGACGCCTTTTTCTTCAGTCTTTCTTGCCGCACGGTGCCCAAAGCAAAAGCAGTTCGCAAGTGCCAGTCGGCCGACTCCTGAGATTTCAAATTCGACTTCAGATCCGAAGTCTTCAATAAAGCTAAGTACCCCGTTGGGGACACTAAGTTAATAATTGTATTTCTTGTGGGAAGCAAATATCTCATAAGGATTTTCATTCTTACTGTATTCCATGCCTAGGCCCAGATCATGACATCACTAGTTGTCAGTTTTGTGCTAGATTTAGCAAACGCACTATTAAAACGTCGGTTTGATTTTGCACGCCATTATTTTGGCCGAAGGTTTAATTATACCATGCCGTCAGAGCAGCCGATGACCGTAATTCACAAAAAACGCAAAGATAAGGATAAGGACAGACATCCGAGGCCCAAAACTGACGAAGCCTCTTCTAGGCCAGTCGCCGGTTCTCAGTGAGGCGCTTTCGCAGCCCCTGAAACCCGCTACCTCAGAGCCACAGGCCGCGACCGACTCCCACATGGAGTTGCCTAGGCCTCTGGATACTCAAGGTGTTGGGCCTACAGAGGCCAACCGTTCAGATGGGTCCGGAGCCACTGAGCAGGCTTCGGCTTCTGAGGGAGTTTTCAGACCTTCACAGCTTACCATTGCATCTACAGCCAAGTCTAAAGCAACATTAAAGACAAAGAAGCAAGTACAGCATTCACCTGGACAGGCCTCCATGCCTAAAAAGCAGATGCTCAAAATGGCCGAAGAATTAATTACTCTGATCAAGGGTACCCATCCCCCTCCTGATAAAAGGCCTAGGCAGGATGCAGACTGATTCCTCTGACCAGATTTCTATATATTCTGACTCCTCTTCAGACCAGGGATATTCCTTACCCCCCTATGAGGACTCTGATGCTGAAGAATCTGTCCCTTCAGCCTCTCCTCCTGAGGATTATTCTTTTGGGGAAACTTTACACACCATGAGGGAGCATTTCCACTGGGAGGGCCAGGATTACTCTGAGTCCAAGAAAAGGCTCAGATATTTTCTTTTATTGCCTCAGCACAGGCCTCTTGCTATTCCGCCAGTGTTTTATATTGTGGACGATGTGTTCTCTGAATCCAGTTTAAATCCAGATTCATTACCCCCTGCCCCAGTCAAGCCAGACAGGTACTACAGAGTCCCTGACTCACACAAATTTCTTTATAGAAACCCTGCTGCTGACCCAGGAGTCCCAAAGGGGTAAAGGCCTCCACAGCTAAAAATCCAGTTCCCTCAGACAGGGATTCTAGAGCATTAGACAGATTGGGGAAGAAAGTTTACACTTCAGCAGCATTAGCAGTGAGAGCTTTAAACTGCCAGTTTCACATGCTTCTGCTGCTGACCCAGGGGTCCCAAAGGGATGTAGGCCTCCACAGCTAAAAATCCAGTTCCCTCGGACAGGGATTCCAGAGCATTAGACAGATGGGGGAAGAAAGTTTACACCTCAGCAACATTAGCAGTGAGAGCTTTAAACTGCCAGTTTCACATGCTTAAATATCAACAATATTTACTGTCTCAGTTAAAACAGAAAATGAGTACAAGTGCAGAACAACCTGATTTTAAGGAAATGCAGGATTTATTGCATGCAGCTGAACAAGTAGGTAAACATACTTTACAATGTGGTTTTGATTCATTAGAAGCTTCTTGTAGAGCAGCAGTTACAGGATTTGTGATTTGAAGGCATGCTTGGTTAAAGGAACAAACCTTACCAGATCATGTTAAGGCAAAATTATTAGATGCTCCTTTACAGCAAGATATTTTATTTGATGTTAAAGCAGAGGAGGTATTAGAAAATGGAGGATAAGGCAAAATCTATGCAAAAAGTAAAGGATTTCTTATAGGTACAGCCACCAAGATTTAGCAGAAATTGGCCTACTAAAAATTGGTCCTTTCTAGTGTCAGACAGGCCACAAAGAGGCAGATACAGATGCCCAAGAGGCAGATCTCAGCCCCAAGGATCTTACAGACCACGACAGTGGGATGCTTCAACACCCAAAGGAGGTGAGGACAAGTCACAACCTTACAGGAAACAATCTCAATGACTTCCCCTTCCAGTGCCAAACTCTACCCTGTTGGCAGCTCCCTTAGGGGGGAAACTAGCACTTTTTTCACAAAACTGACAAACAATCACCCAGGACAAATGGGTGCTGAATATTGTGTCTCGAGGTTACAGGTTCCACTTTCACACTTTACAAGGCTAAAAGGAATGCCAGACCTGCCACAAAATCAATGGGCAGAGGCACAAAAACAAATTACAGCCCTCATGGACATGAGAGCTATTCAAAAAGTACCACAGCAGGAACAAGGACAAAGTTTTTACTCAAGACTCTTCTGGTCCCCAGAAAGGACAAAGCCTGGAGACCCATTCTAGACCTTTCCACTCTAAATGCTTACCTGGATGTTCCGAAATTCAAAATGTTGACACTACAGCAGCTCCTTCCCATGTTGGGCAAGAAAGCTTGGCTTGTTACTTTGGACCTCAAAGAGGCATACCTGCATGTCCCTATCAGACAAAATTGCAGAAGATACCTCAGATTCATAGCTGGTTCAATGCACTACCAATTCTCTGCACTGCCCTTTGGCTTATCTACTGCGCCCAGGGTCTTCACAAAGTGCCTGGCACCAGTAATTGCATTTTGCAGACAAAAAGGAATTCAAATTTATCCATACCTGGACGACTGCCTGATTCAAGCAGAGAGCAAGGACATTCTTCTAAAGCATCTGGCGTTTGTAAAAAAGTTATTAAGTTGCCTAGGGTACACAATAAATGAAAAGAAGTGAAAACTAGTCCCCTCACAAGAGATAATATTCCTGGGTGACAGCTTAAATGCAACGGCCCAGATGGCTTATCTCACGCCAGACAAACAAGGACAACTGACTCGGTATTTTCAATTGATGGCAACAAAGTCACAACTCCCTGCAAGAAAAATTCTGCAGGCCCTGGGATTCATGGCATCCTGCATACTTCTAATTCCATTTGCCAGACTGCATATGAGGAAATTACAATGGTACCTAAAAAGTGTTTGGAATCAGCACTCTCACAGCTTGGAAACGGTAATACCACTAAATTCCCTCCCTGTAACAGGGGTTTCGATGGTGGGCACAGGCATGTCACCTCAACAAGGGTCAGCCTTTCACACTACCCACAGCCAGGCAGACTTTAACAACAGATGCTTCGGATTTCGCCTGGGGAGCACACATGGCAGGAAAATGTATTCAGGGCAAATGGACCACAGACCAAATGCATCTACACATCAATCAAAAAGAGATGTTGGCTGTACAAAATGCCCTAAAGGACCTTCTACATCCAGGACAATTATTATTAAAGAGAGACAACACTACAGTAATGTGGTACATAAGCAAGGGGGTACTCATTCTTACCCCCTATGCAGGCGAGCCATGACTTTGTGGAACACAGCTCTAACTTATCAAGTACATCTGCAAGCACAATTCCTGCCAGGAAAGCAAAATACACTGGCAGACGACCTAAGCAGAAACATCATGGATCCTCACAAGTGGAAATTAAATCCACAAGTTTTCAGCATGATAATGCAAAAATGGGGGTGCCCAGACATAGATCTCTTTGCCTCCCCACTGACCTGCCAACTACAAAAATTCTGCACAAGGACTTATCGCGCACAAGCATGGAAAGTGGATGCTCTTTCGTTCAGCTGGAAAAGCCTACACGTTTATGCCTTCCCTCCTCTGCCTCTCCTTTCGAAGGTTCTCCTAAAAGCCAGACAAGAAAAACCACAGATGATTCTGATTGCTCCAGACTGGCCACGCCAACATTGGTACCCAATCTTAAAGAACTTAGCTCAAGGCCCACCTTGGATTTTGCCTCAAGTTCCACACCTTCTGACTCAGCAAAACAATCAGATCCTACACAGTCAGCTCAAAACCTTATCCCTGGCTGCATGGCAGATTCATTAGCCAAACAGGTAACACCTCTCAAAAGCTGTTATGGATGTCATTTTGGAGGCCAGAAGGCCTAGCACCAGGAAATCCACAGATCCTCCTATTTTCTCTCATCCATTGCTAAAGCAGTACCTCAGAGGGGCAAAAAACATTAGACCACCCCGGAAAGCACCAGCACCTACTTGGGACCTCAATTTTGTCTTGGTAAAACTCACGTTACCTCCTTTTGAGCCAGCCAGTGCAGCAGAAATAAAATATATATCCTGGAAAACTGCCCTGCTACTGGCAATAACCTCAGCATGAAGAGTCTCAGAACTACAGGCATTAATGGCAGTGGAGCCCTTCATCATTTTTCACCAAGACAGGGTTTCCTTAAGAACAAACCCTTCATTTATACCTAAGGTGGTATCCAGTGTGGCTCTCAATCAAACTATTCACTTGCCAACATTTTTTCCAAACCCCCAGAATAAAGGGGAGAGAATTCTACATTCCTTGGACATACACAGACGAATATGCTTCTACTTGGACAAAACAAAAGCTTTCAGGAAAACTGAGCAATTGTTTGTATCCTATGCTGCAAGATCACAGGGAAAGGCTGTTTCAAAGCAGACCATTTCAAAGTGGATAGGACACTGTATCCGGTTCTGCTACACACAGCATGGGAAGCCTGTACCATCTAACATTAGACCACATTCCACCAGGGCAACTGCAACTTCTACTGCCTATCTTAGAGGAGTACCTACCAAGGACACTTTGGAAGCTGCAACTTGGAGTTCAGTGCACACCTTTACCAAACATTACCACTTGCCTCTTTACTCCAGATCCAGAGCTGGCTTTGCCACTGCAGTGCTGCAGGGCCTCCTAGCTACACCAAATCCTTTCTAGAATTAGCCACCCTGACTCAGCTTTGGGATTCTTCCCAAGTGTAATGACTGCAGCAGTGAAACATGATGAACATAGTACAGTTTTGTACCTATCATAAATGTAGATGTTCGATTGTCTTCACTGCTGCAGTCCTGGTTATCCACCCGCCTTCCCCTCTTTCTTAGCTGGGTCTTCTCTATATCTTTCTACACTATACTTTTTATGTGGTGTATTTGCTGGCTACTAAAGGTTATGTTTTTACCTTATGTATGTTTTGTTAGCAATATGTATTGCCTATCCTTTTGGGGGCATCTGACATCTGGGGCAAGAAAAACTGAAGAAAATGACGTCGGCTGCATCTTATATACCCCTGGCGCACTGACGTCAAGGTAGAAGCGACAGCAACCGACGCTGGACAAAGACTTTGGAACTCTGGCTGACTGCGTGACCGCCTGATGGCAGAATAACCCAAGTGTAATGACTGCAGCAGTGAAAACACTCTAACATCTGCATTTATGGTAGGTACAAAACTGTACTTTCTCTGCACTGCCCTTTGGCTTATCTACTGCGCCCAGGGTATTCACAAAGTGCCTAGCTCCAGTTGTAACATTTTGCAGGCAAAGAAATATTCAAATATACCAATACCTGGACGATTGTCTAATTCAGGCAGAAAACCAGGACATACTTTTGAATCATCTGGCTTTTATACAGAGGGTGCTAACATGTCTGGGGTACACCATAAACGAAAATAAATCACACCTGGTACCCTGTCAACAAATTATATTCCTGGGAGCAAGCTTGAATACAACCTCCCAGATGGCTTTCCTCACGCCAGAGAAACAAATTAATTTAACAACCTACTTCAAACAAATGGCCACAAAAACCCTGCTATCTGCAAGGCAAATACTACAAAAACCCTGCTATCTGCAAGGCAAATACTACAAGCCTTGGGGTTCATGGCCTCCTGCATTCTTCTAATTCCATATGCAAGACTGCATATGAGGAAACTACAGTGTTATCTAAAAAGCCTATGGTGTCAACATTCTCAGGATCTAGAAGCAATGATTCCTATCATTCATCTACGCCTAGAGTCCCTTTGGTGGGCAGAGGCCTGCCACCAAAACGAGGGATTACCATTCATAATAACCCCTGCCGCCCAAACCTAACAGACTCATCAGATTATGCATGGGGGGTGCACCTGGCAGGGTAGTGCGTTCAGGGCAAATGGAACCCAATTCAAATGCACCTTCACATTAATCATAAAGAAATGTTAGCTTTACAGAATGCTCTGACAGCCTTCAAAGACCACATTCTTCCAGGACTCATCAGATTATGCATGGGGGGTGCACCTGGCAGGGTAGTGCGTTCAGGGCAAATGGAACCCAATTCAAATGCACCTTCACATTAATCATAAAGAAATGTTAGCTTTACAGAATGCTCTGACAGCCTTCAAAGACCACATTCTTCCAGGACAATTAATGGTAAAGATGGACAACACCACTGTTGTGGTACATAAACAAGCGGGGGGGGGGTACACATTCCTACCCCCTCTGCAGACTAGCTATGGCATTGTGGAACACAGCCTTGAGCTACCAAGTTGCATCTACAAGCTCAATTCTTGCCAGGAAAACTAAATACACTGGCAGGTGGACTAAGCAGAAACCTCATGGACCCACACCAGTGGAAACTGGAACCAAGGATTTTCAAAATGTTGAAAAGCAAATGGGGGAGCCCAGATATAGACCTGTTTGCCTCCCCCCAGAATTATTAATTGGAAAAGTTTTGCACAAGGACTCCCCACAGACTGCTCTGTCCTTCAGCTGGAAAGTTTATGCCTTTCCTCCTCTGCCTCTGCTCTCCAAAGTACTACGGAAGATCAAACAAGACAAACCAAATATTATTTTGATAGCACTAGCCTGGCCACACCAACACTGGTACCCCCTCCTGCACAGTGCATCACTGTTGGCTCCATGGCACCTGCCTCAGACTCCTACCCTGCTGTCTCAGCAGGAGAACCAGATTCCGCACCCTCCGCTTCAAACACTGAACCTAGCAGCCTGCCTAATTACCTAAGCTCTCCTTTACCATCCCTCAGTAAACCAGTGATGGATGTCATTTTAGAGGCAAGGTGGGCCTAGTTCTAGAAAATCTTATGCTGAAAAATGGAAAAGATTCTGTGCCTGGAACCAGTCTCAAGGGATGAGCACAGCAGTGCCCAATTTACCTCAGATTTTACAATACTTAACTGAGATGCTTCACAAGGGCCTGTCTTTTTCCCTCAATAAAAATTCATGCCTCAGCCATTATAACACAGTACCTCCCCTCTTCTCTCATCCACTGCTCAAGCAGTTCCTCAGAGGGGCCAAAAATTTAAGACCACCCAGGAGAGCTCCAACTCCAGCCTGGGACCTTAACTTTGTATTGGAGAAACTAACCCTTCCTCCTTTTGAGCCAGCTGCTACTGCAGATTTAAAATTTCTTTCTTGGAAAGCAGCTTCCCTTTTAGCCATCACTTCAGCAAGAAGGGTATCTGAATTACAGGCCCTTATGACAGTGGAGCCTTTCATCATCTTTGATGTGGACAGGGTGTCCCTCAGGACCAATCCCTCTTTCATGCCAAAGGTGGTATCCAGTGTGGCCTGTAATCAGTCCATTTATTTGCCAACCTTCTTTCCTAATCCACAGAATAAAGGGGAACAGATACTGCACTCCTTAGATGTGCACAGACAACTTGGATTCTACTTGGACAGGACTAAACCTCAAAGGAAATCTGAACAACTGCTGGTGACAGATGCTGCAGGGACAGAGGGGAAGGCTATTTCAAAGCAAAACATTTAAAAAAAATGGATAAGCCATTGCATTCATTTCTGCTATAAGCACCATGGAAAACCTATCCCACAGGGGATCAGACTCCACTCAACCAGGGCTACATCTACCTCTACAGCCTTTCTCAGAGGAGTACCTACCAGGGACATCCTAGAAGCTGTTACCTGGAGTTCTGTACATACTTTCACCAAGCATTACCATTTGCCAATTTTCTCTAAATTCAGAGCTGGCTTTGCCACTGCAGTTTTGCAGGGCCTTATAGCTGGTCCTCATGCTATCTAAATTCCTCCTCCCATCCTTAGCTTTGGGAATCTACCCAAATGTAATGACTGCAACAGTGAAACATGAAGAACATAGCACAGTTGTGTACGCTTACCGTAAATGTAGATGTTCAAGTGTATTTACTGTTTGTTGCAGTCCTGGTTACCCTCCCTCCAACTCCCTGACTTTTTTTTGGCTATGCCTCTTCTCTCCTTTTCAATGCTTAAAAGCTTTTTGGTGTATTTACTTTTTTGTTTGAGGTATAACCTTGTATAGTTATAGATTTAATTGCTTCCCATTAGGGGGGCACCTGACATCTGGGGCAAGAAAAATTTGATGTAATAACACCAGCTGCATGTTTTATAACCCTGACGTCACGGAAGAAGACACAGCAGCTGATATAGGACCCATGACTTTGTTAATCAGGCCGACTGAGGGCTACTGCAAGCAGATAACCCAAATGTAATGACTGCAACAGTGACTACTCTTGAACATCTACATTTATGGTAAGTGTACACAACTGTACATTTTTGCTTGTACTCTGGAGAAATAGATTCCAACAGTAGAGGCCCCAGAACTGATCCCTGTGGAATACCACTAGTTGCAGGTCTGATGCTGGAGGTGGATTATCCTAATTGACTCTATGTATATATTCTAATCGGTGAGCCAGTTAGTGACCCATCTAACGATATAAAGGTTGATTCCTAGTTGGATGAGTTTGTCAATGATGCCTGTGTGGGGATAGTGTCAAAAGCCTTGCTAAGGCTAGGTAGGCTGTATGCACAGATCTCCTCTCTTCCAGAGCCTTGGTGACTGTCTCGAAGAAGTTCCACCAGGTTTAACAGGCACCAGGTTTAACAGGCACTAGCTCCCTTTGACAAATCCAAATGGAGTAGGGTCAAGTGTTTGGGGATTACCTTTATCTTTGTTGATAAGGTCCATGATGATTTGCTCCATGGCCTTACAGATATGGCTAGTCAGGCTAATAGGTCTATAGTTCCTGGGGTCAGTGGAAGCACCACCTTTGTGCAAGGGAATAACCGTGGCCATTTTCCATTCAGCTGGGACCATTTTCCATTCAGCTGGGACAAAGTCTGTGCTTAGACGATGATTGAAAAGAGTACTCAATGCTGTTGCTAATTCTTATTGGAGCCCATGTAGGATGCAGCCTAGGACGTTATCAGGTCCCATAGATGCTGTGTTTTTGGCCTGTGTGGCGGGGACATGGGAGCCAAGTTTACACAGAATCTGTCTGCCAACAGGTTAGCTGTGTCCACAGGCTCAATGTATGTGGTACCATTAACTACCAGTTTGGCACAAATCTGGGCCTTTCCTTTTACATTACGGATGTAACAAAAGAATGCCTTATGGTTGTCCTTAGTTGAGAAAGCTAATTTGGATTTGTAGTTTGCTTTGGAAGACTTCACAGGCAGTCTTAATTTGCTTGTTTAAGCTGGAAGACTTCACAGGCAGTCTTAATTTGCTTGTTTAAGCTGAAGAGGGAGTGTTTCCAGTTTAGGGCTTTCTCCCTCTTACTCTTAGACAGCAATTGCCTCCTCTTATTGTAAAGCCTGTTAATGGCAGCTGTCCACCAGGCAGGTTTGTTCTTCCTTGAGGAGCTTGTTTTGGTCTTATCAGGTATGGCTGGTGCAGTTATACGGGTGTTTGTATAAAGCATTGGTGTAGAACTCTGCATAGTTGCCAGCTTTATCTAAGGGGGCAGGTGCAGTGATGCTATTTATACCATTCCATAAGAGGTTATAATCTGCTTTGGAGAAGTTTTATTTTAATTGCTGCTATGGTGGGGGGGGGGTTGTCAGGTGTGGTAGTTACTTTGAATGAGACTGATTTGTGATCACATCTCACCAGGGAAGCCCTCACAGTGGTTGCTGTAGTGGTAACCCATAATGGTAAGCTCTAGATCCAGGATGTTGGCACCTCTTGTGGGGGTGTCAACCAGCTGGTCCAGGGCTTTGGAGTTAACGAAGTCGAGGAACCTTTGGGCAGGTGAGTTTGAGCACGAATAATTTACCCAGTCAATGAATGGGTAAAGTCACCCAAAACCATGGTGTTTGGATGTATCTTGATAGACTCAAGTAGATCCAAATAGGCAGAGTGGGGGTCCTGATTCATGATTTCTGATTGGGGATCCTGTAGTTGGCAATGACTTGAATAGGTGTCCTACCAACAATTAATTGCACCTGAAGTATCTCCAGGGAATCGTACTGTTTCTGGATGTTTATTTTATTTATTTACTTTTTATTTATTTATTTATTTTTTAATGAATATTGATACACTGCCTCCTTTAGTTTTCACACCTTCAGTTTGTAGTCTGAACGTGTGGAAGGAGATGTAACCCAATACGGCTGGAGTGCTGTCCACAGCCTTGAGCAATGTCTCCTTGACTGCACAAATGTCTGTGTCTTCCAATGTGTGCACTGTTTGCAGTGAGTGCAGTTTCATGTTAAGACTCCTAGCATTTAGCAGCATAACCCTGAGGTTGTTTTTAGATGGAGTTTTTACGGGCGGAATTTTGTCCTTGAAACACTGCCTAAAAAAGGGGGTGGGAAGACCCTTATAGTAGCTGAAATCCCAGGGTTGACCGATAAAGATCATCTCTGGCAAAGCATCGAGGTCTGTTGATCATGTCATCCCAGGCTGACAGTTACTGTATCCCCTTAGAATGACACTGAAAACTTCATCTGGGATGCCTTCTGTATGAAGTCCGTATGCCCCCCCCAATGTTCATGTGGGTTTCCTCCTACATTCTAAATATGTGCAGTAGGTGAATTGGACACAAGTGTGTGTGTGCATGCGATTCTGTGGTGTGGAAGACCTACTGTGACAGATCTAGTCACCAGGTGGTGTAAACCTTGTCCCTAGATGATTGTCACTGTTGAAGTGACACCTGGACACCATGTGCAAAAATGGGGAAAAGGGGTTGTGGGTGGATGGATGGGTGAATGCTTCTTGCAAGGGAGAAGAAAATATAATAATTTATTTCTCATGAGCTAAAAGGAACATTTTTTAACTATTACCATTGTGAGAAAAAAAAACACTTAAAAGTGCAGCTCAGATGCTTGGACCTGTGACTGACTGTGTCTGCAAGTGTTGCATCATCCTAAAAACTTTGGTTGTGTTTATTGTCTACCTTAAAAGTGAAGGCATTTCCTAAATTATGGCCAAGTTATTGTTTATGTAGGCTAGGGAGAAAAGTCGCACTGGATGCCCTTACATTCACTGCTGCTGTGTTCTTAACGTTCGGAATTCCCTGCCATGGAAGCCTGTTGTCCGGCCAGTATACCAGAGACTTCCTGCTGCATTTAAAGGTACGCCTGAACATCACTCAAAACACTCCTTGCGTACTGTAGGACATAAAGGTGACATTCAGGCTAACCATAAACGGAACTTGTTTGCTGCCAGTCCAGATGCATCTTTTCACCATCGGTCAGTTTACCTGCATCCGTTTTGCCAGTTGAATGCATTTTCATTCTCCACTGATTACCTACATCTGTTTGCAGTGCAGATAAGTACCCCATTTTCTTTCTCTTGCTTGTTTGTGCTCCTTGGGTTAATGTCCTCCATGAAGGGTAAATGCCAGTGTGTCCTTGAGTTAATGTCATCCATGAAGGGTAAATGCCAGTGTGGGAGACAGATTCCTCATAAAGAACACAATGATAATTATTTTTTTTTGTCTAGGAGCGTCTCATGACCATACATCATGTTGTAGTTGCCAATTGTTTGTTCCGAAAAACCTTCACAGCAGACGTTCTTTCTTTTCATTGAATCTTCAGAGCCAGCATCTTAAGCTTTTTGCAAAAGGTACAATGGATGGACTCTCCCACCCTGAGAGTCAGGCGTTGGGGGAAGAAGGCATGATCAGAGTCTTCTGTTGTCCAGCCTCAGCCAGGGATTTCTCCTGAGATTGTTACAAATCCAGAGGCTTGCCCAGCTGTTGGATTCCTCTACAGTAACCATGTTGGAGGCCGGTGAGGTTCCGACTGGCAGGATGTCCGATGAGGCTTTGCAGTGTCCATCTCGGATATTTCGGAGGAGGCATGGTTGATTTTTTTCCAAGGGACTTTGAGGAGTTCATTAGGTTTTCGTTGGGGAAGAAGTTCTTACTACAGTTCTCGACTACAATCCTTGGAGTCAAAGTCATCTCAGTTTTTGGAGTGGACTTTCCCTTAAAAAAAAAACAAAAACTTAAACGTGTTCCTTCTGCTCCTAGGGATCCTCAAAGTGAATGGCAGGCTTTCACTCAGGGGCTATTTTCTGCTTTAATGTCTTTAAATCTTCTTCAGGGCATTTCAGTTTCTTCTCCACCTTGATTCTCTACTCCCCTTAAAAGGCTTAGAGAAAATCCTCTACTCCCCTTAAAAGTCCTAGAGAACAGGATCATTCTGAGACTGAGACAGATTCTGATGACGAATGCCTGACTTATTCTACTCAAATTCCTTCTCCATTGGACTTTGAGTCAGAGGAGGAGGAATTTATTAGTCCTGATGCTCCTTTTGAGGAAATTCCCTTTGGGGATACACTCTAGGATGATAGAATTTTTTTAGGCGGGATTGTGCTCTGGTCCCTGATACCCATAGGAGGTACTACAGTTTGAGTCACCTAAACCTGCAGCTATTCCTTCTGTTTTGGCTGCTTTGCTAGTTGTTTTTTTCTATGCTTGTCAAGCTCCTGATTCTTTACCCCCCCCCCCCCAGCTTCCAAGAAGCCTGATGGGTTTTATAGGGTGCCTGAGGATTGTTTCTTTTTGCATAAATGTCTTCCTGCTTACCCTTCTGTAGTCTCTGTAGCCTCTGATAAGCTATCTCAATTGCGTCCTTCGCCCAAGTTATTGCCTTCTGACAAATAGAATACCTATGGAATGGCTTGGGTAAGGTTTACACTTCTGCTACTCTAGGTTTAGAGCTATTAATTATCAGACCCATATGTCTAGGTATGTGTTGACTCTCTTTCTCAGGCCTGTCAACTTATTTCTGATTTTCCTTAGTCTGAGAGTAAAACTTTTGCTCTTTCCTTGCTAGGGACTTCCTCTCAAGTTATTCGTCATTCTTTTAAATGTAGTTATGATGCGACAGATCTCTCTTTTTTAGGGCTGCTGTTTTTGGTTTGGTTATGAGAAGCTATGCTTGGTTTAGGCTCCAGCCTTTACCTGATGATATTAAAGCTAAGTTGAAAGTGCCTGCCTTTGGGATGTTGTCTCTTCAGATTCAGTTTCCTCTCCTGTTCCCTCAGGCCCTTATGGGGTCTCTGGATCTCAGGGATGCTTATCTCCATATTCCAATCCATCCTGTTTTCAGGAAATTTTTATGCTTCTCTGTTTCTTCCTGGGATTTTCAGTTTGCCGCTTTGCCCTTTGGCCTTTCTACTGAACCAAGGGTGTTCACCAAATGCCTTGCTCCTGTGATTGCTTTTTGCAGACTGCAAGGGATCCAAATATTTCCTTACTTAGACAGTCTGTTGATTTAGGCGTCCTCTCCAGAGACTCTCTTGCAAAGTCTTCATTTTGCCATTTCTTTTCTTCTGAGCTTGGGGTTCACAATAAATTTCAAAAAGTATTCTCTGACACCTAAGGGTCATGTTTTTCTGGGTTACATGATTCATTCAGTGCCTATGATTTGCATCCCTGCCCCTCCAAAGGCCTTAATTCGCATTTCTTTCTTTCACACACTTTTCTCCCTCTGGCTTCTGTTGCCGCCAGGGAATTTCTGAGAGCTCTGGGTTTCATGGCATCCACCATTCCGATGCTCCCTCTGGCCATACTTCACCTGAGAAAGTTTCAGTGGTTTCTGAAGTCAGTGTGGCTTTCAACATTCACACCCTCTAGACTTTGTTGTTCTTCTTTTTCCTTGTCTCAGACAGGAACTTCATTGGTGAATTTGGCATTTGTCTCTGAAACCAGGGATCCCTTTTTATCCCCCTCTTCCCTCTCAGGAATTGTTCATAGATGCTTCAGACATGGCTTGGGGAGGGCAAAAGGTACAGGGGGTGTGGTTGCCTCTCCAGTAGAAGGAGCACATTAGTGTTAAAGAAATGAGGGCTCTTCTCCTGGCCCTTCAGGCCTTTCATCCTGTTTTCTCTCCAGGGCCTCTCATAGTCTTCACAGACAACGCAGTGATGTGGTCTATCAGCAAACAGGTAGGAAGGAAATCCCACCTTCTTTGCCGATTGGCTCTTCTGGTATGGGCTCCTGCTGTCAATTATCAAGCCACTCGTGAGGCAGTTTATATCCCTTCCGGTCAGAACACTGTGGCAGACACTCTGAGCAGGTCCTTTAACTCAGTCCCATGAATGGTTGGATGCTTCACATGGATGCGTTTCTGGTTATTATCCACCAGTGTGGTACCCCTCAAGTGGATCTTTTTGCCTCCCCTCTAAACATACAGCATCCTCCGTTTTGTGCTAGAGTCCCAGGTCCTCTGGTGTGGAAGGTGGATGCCCTCTCATTTTATTGGAAGGGAATGTTTCTTTATGCATTCCCTCCCCTTTCTCTCATTATGAAAGTCATGTTCAAAATACAGTAGGATGCTCCCAAAATCTTTGGACACCTTTTGGCTGCAACAGCACTGGTTCCCTCTATTTCTGCATCTAGCCAGGGGTAGTTATCACAAGTTACCTCACAGGGTGGGTCTACTCACACAAGACAAGGGATCTTTCATCCATTCCCACCTGTCCTTGCTTCAGCTGACATTGTGGGAGATAGGATTCTGATTCTTCATACACCCCTTTTTTTTCTGAAGATGTGCTGCAAGTCCTGCACGAGGCTAGGAAATCCTACTTATCCAAATGGAAAAGGTTTTCTGTTTGGTGTCTGTCTCGTAACCTGAACCCACTCACTGTGGATGCTCCTTTGGTTCTCCCATTTGTGAGAGTTGCTCAATGCTGGTCTGGCCTATTCTTCCACTAGGGCCCATTTATCAGCCATCTCCGCTGCTTTGCCTTTATCCTCCTCCTTTAGCTTCTAGATGCGAAGTTAAACAATTTCGCAAAGGCATCCTTAATATTAGACCTCCCAGGATGCCTGTTCTTTCTCCCCGGGGCATTAATTGACTCGGGCTCCTTTTGAGCCTGCTGCTTCAGCTTCCTTTACCATTGTTCCTGGAAGACTGTTCTGTTCTTAGCTCTTAATTCTGTCTGATAGGTGTCTGAGTTGCAGGTATTTATGTCTTGTCTTTCTTTTTTGATTTTTCATGAGGACAGGGTGTCCTATGCACTAATCCTATTTTTATGCCGAAGGTGATTAATGAGCTTTTCCTTAAATGGTAGGCCGTGGTGGTGCAGTGGTTAGTGTTGTCGCCTCACAGCAAGAAGCTCTCCGGTTCGATTATCGGCTGGAGTACCTTCTGTGTGGAGTCTGCATGTCCTCCCCGCAGCTGAGTGAACGTTAAAGACATGCAGGTAGGTGCATGTCTGGGTGTTTTCTTTGAAGATTGGGCGCTGGGCTGGCAACTCAACACCGTAAAAATCCACTGCCAATAATTAGCAGACCAGTGATCTGCTGTGGCAACCCCTAACCGGGAAAAGCTAAAAGACTTTTTTTTTTTTTTTTTTTTTTAGGCCTATTAGTCTGTGTACTTTTACCCCCTCTCTGCAGTCTGACAGTGAGAGGGGTGCTGTATACGTTTGGATGTGCATAGGAAACTCAGAATGTATTTGGATCAGATTAAGGCTATTAGAATATCTGATCACTTTGTTTCTTTTCATCCTAGATCTTTGGGTCTAGCTGTATCCAAGCAAACTATTTCTTCTTGGATTTCTAAGGCTGTTTCCTTTTGTTACACCTTTCATGGCAAGAGCCTTCCTTCTCCAATCAAGGCACATTCCTTCTTCAATCAAGGCTCATTCCTTCTTCAATCAAGACTCATTCTACTAGACGGGGTTTCTTTTAGTGCCTTTTTTCAAAGGCTTGGATACTAATTCTATTCTTGAAGCATCCACCTGGTCTTTTGTGCATACTAAGCACTGCAACTTGGAGGATATTTCTAGAGCTAGGGCTAGTTTTGCTAGTGCTGTTCTCCATGGCTTTTTATGGGACTCTTCTTCTACTCCCAAGTTTCCTCTTGAACTTTTGCACTCTCCCAAGTGTTAAAAATCCTGCAGCAGTGAATGCAAGGACATAGTACAATTGTGTAAAATCTTACCATAATGGTAGATGTTCTTGCCTTCACTGGTGTAGTATTCTCTCCTGTCCATCCCTCTAGTCCTTTGCCTTCCTGGATGTACAGGTTACCTCTTGGGTTCCTTGGACTGGTGTTTCTACTGGGGCAATCAGTTCTGTTTATGGTAAGTCTAAACGTCACCTTTATGCCCTACAGTATGCACGGAGCATTTGAGTGGCATTCAGGCATACCTTTTAAATGCAACAAGAAGTCTTTGGTATACTGGCCAGATGACGGGCTTCCCTGGCAGGGATGCCCGAATATTAAGAGTACTGTAGCAGTGAAGGCAAGGACATCTACTATTATAGTAAGATTTTACGCAACTATACTTTCAAGTCCTGTAGCGCGACACTTAATGAATAAAAATAACCCCCAACTGACGAGGCATTATGTACTCTTTTCTACTCTGCTAGGCACTTGTAACTGCAGCACTTGTAACTACGTGGTAAAACCTGTTGAGTGCACTTTCATGTGCTAGTGTTTTTGTTCAGTTGACCAGTAAAGCATGTCTCATTTTTTTCCCTTTCTGCCATCAGAAATGAGCAATTTTGGGGAGAGTCTGTGTGAAAGGAGCTGAAATACCCCCCACCCCAATAAAAAGACACATTGATATTTTGTATTCCTTTAGTATCTGTCACTTATTCAAAGTAAAACGGTGTTTACAGTATCAGATTGGTGATATGCAGGGTGGAGTAATATGCATCTGAAAAAAGTTGACATGCTTCTCAGAAAACAAGTCCTGTAATGCATATTTTATTTCTAGACCATTTCTGTCATTTGTCTGTAATCTAGGGAAGGGATACCCTAATATGAAGTGCTTCTTGTGTGAGTAGGTGTGCTAAAGGGGAAGAAGAAATTCACACACAAGTCAAAGGGGGCAAACGTATTTCACATAAGTTAAAAAAAAAAAAAAAAAAAAAAAAAAAAAACTGTCACTTTTCACTGTCAAACAACTTTGAGACAGTATGGTTTGGATAAATACACAATAGATGTGTTTTTTTATTTTTTTGTTCTTTTATTTATTTATTTTTTTCAAAGTTTCTGCTAATTTATAAATTATGTCTGGAAAGAAACGCTGTGCAGACCATGTCCTGTAGTCAGTATTTGCTGGCAGATTCACTCAATTTATGACATCATTTGTGACTTTGTCTTCATCGTCTGATGCAGGTGTTTGCATTTTTGGTCCCACAAATGTTAGATGCAGGCAGATGAGTTTAATTATCATAAAATGTATGCAGGCCATGCCTTTCAACTGTCCAGATTTTTGGTTCATATTTTTGGGCTCTACCTTCTAAAATTTGTGGATTTCTGACCAACATTGAGGATTGAAATCACAAAATAATGACAGTTTTGAGTTTTGGCTTCATCTTCAGAAAATGCAGGTAAAGGCAAATCCTATTATTGTAGCAACAACTAAGTTCAAAAGAGCAATGTTTAAAATGTGTCCCTAATTTTAGCCTTGTCCAAATCTCGTCTTTTTGAGAGGTATGATGCAGGCTTGTGACATTAACAGATCGGACTTGCCAAATTTTGTATGAGACAGCCAGTGACAACAACCTTATCATTTAGAAACTAGCAAGGGAAAGACAATTAAGAACATACCCCGGAGACGCTCCTGTGTTGCTACTTGCATGACTGGAATAATAGCAGGTTGAGTCTTTTTAGATCTTCTCTTTCAGCTGTTCCCGTTAGAGTTCGCCACAGCAGGTCATCTGTTTCCATTTCTTCCTGTCCTCTGCATCTTGCGCTGTAATGCCAACTACCTGCATGTCCTCTGTCAACACATCCATAAACCTTATCTTAGGCCTTCCTCTTTTCCTCTTACCTGGCAACTCCATCCTTAGCATCCTTTTTCCACTTTACTCAGCATCCCTCCTCAGCACATGTCCAAACCAATGCAATCTCACCTCTGACTGTCTCCCCAAACCGTCCAACCTGAGCTGACTCTCTAATATACTGATTCCTAATCCTGTCCATCATTGTCACACCCAGTGCAAATCTTAACATCTTTAACTCTGCCACTTCCATCTCTGACTTCTGCCTTTTTGTCAAGGCCACCGTCCCCAACCCATACAACATAGCCGGTTTCACTACCCTCTTGTAGACCTTCCTTTTCACTTTTACTGTTACCAGTCTGTCACAAATCACTCCTGACACACTTCTCCACGCATTCCACCCTGCCTGTACTCTTCTTCACCTCTCTTCCACACACACACCATTACTCTAAACTGTTGATCCCAAGTACTTAAACTCATCCACCTTTGTCAACTCTATTCCCTGCATCCTCACCATTCCTCTATCCTCCCTCTCATTCACACACACACATATATTCTGTCTTGATCCTGCTGACCTTCATTCCTCTCCTCTCTAGAGCATATCTCCACCTCTCCAGGGTCTCCTCAACCTGGTCCCTACTCTCACTACAGATCACAATGTCATCTGCAAACATCATAGTCCATGGGGCCTCCTGTCTGATCTCATCTGTCAACCTGTCCTTCACCATTGCAAATAAGAAATAGCTCAAAGCTGATCCTTGATGTAATTCCACCTCCACCTTAAACGCATCTGTCACTCCCACTGCAGACTTCACCATTGTCACACTACCCTCGTACATATCCTGTACCACACTTGCATACTTCCCTGCCACTCCTGACTTCCTCATACAATACCACAACTCCTCTCTAGGCACCATATCATATGCTTTCTCCAAGTCCACAAAGACACGCTGCAACTCCTTCTGACCTTCTCTGTTTCTCCATCACTACTGTCAGAGCAAACATCGCATTTGTAGTGCTGTTTCCTGGTATGCACTAACCATCACCTCCCTTCTTAACCTAACTTCCACTACTCTTTCCCATAACTTCAAGCTGTGACTGATCAGTTTTATCCCTCTGTAGATACTACACCTCTGCACATCACCCTTATGTTGAGTCTCTTTTTATAGAACGGAAGGCATTTGGGGGGGGGGGGCGTAGTAAAACTTGACGCAGCTCAACAGTTCATGTTTCCCTGGGTAATGGCAGCCTAACAAACAGATATTCATACAAATCTAGAAAGCAATGAGTCGCAAATGCAGATAAACTGTTTTATACATGCTATTAACTAGTAGTGGCATTTGAGTTCTTTAGCATCCCTAAATTTAACACTGAATTGCTAGGTTTCCCAACACAATTAAAATGTAAGATATTTTGCTAACACTGAATCATGGTACTGAAGGTATGATCATAACAATCTCCGTTAAAACTAACAGATTTGAGAAGTGTGACACGCTGAAGCATCATTTCAGTTCTTTCGCATTGTTAGAAACTACTGCCTTTTTATGAAGTCTTCTTCAGCATTTGTTTTTCAGCTGGATTAGTAAAGAAAACATTTTTTGCTTGCTTTTGTTTTACAAATGTAGTTATTTTAGTGCCTGACTGTCATTTGGTCATAATATTCAAAATACTCTATTTTAAGAAGCATCTCTGCTTTGGAAATTTTATTTTTCCATGTGTTCCAAAGTTATCATTGTAATCTATTCTAGGTTGCAGAGAAGTGCAAACTCTCAGTGCCTGCAAGGCATAGAAAATTATCCAAAACCAACAATGCTGTAACCCATCACAGGACACAGGCAGATATGTGTGAGTGAGTGTGACTCGCACACCTGTGGGGAGAGTTGAGGACTGCCAGTTCACCTGCTGCATATCTTTGCAGCACCCATCAAAAACTTGAATGGACAGGGAGAATATGCAAAATCAACAGAGTAGACATAACTGTAAACCAAGAGCTGTGAGGAAGCAATGCTAACTGATGTACGTTTTTGTTGTCCTGACATTCATTTAAGTAAATTCTTAAAATTCATTTAAGTAAATTCTTAAAAAAAAAAAAAGAAAAAAAAACATTTACTAGTGTTCTTCAAACAACGGCATATAATGAGGCAGATACTGTTATTTTTTCCTTGTCAGAGGCAGACTATTCACACAGTATGTGCAAGTTGACCCTCTCCTACAGGTGTTCCACTTGAGCTTGGCCACTTTTTTGTCCTCATGTTGTGGAGCACAGCTGTTGTGATGCCACTTCACAAGGGTGGACCCATCACTGACCTTAAAAACTACAGAAAGTTACCCTGAAGAGTCTCATCTGCAAGTCATGAAGCATATTGTAACAGACCTTATCAAATGTGATCTTAAAAAATCTTCTATAAGAGTTGACCCTCAGCAGTTTGGCTTTAAGGCGAGATCCTGTATAACGAGTCTGGTGAACTTCTTTGAGAGGATAACACAAGCGTGGGTGTTGATCATGCTGTCTTTACAGCATACATCACCCTCATCCTATCTAAAGGATTTGAAGTTATACCAAGTGTTGATACAGTAAGCAAGCTGAATGAGTTACAAACTGATCCCTACACAATTAGATAGAAAGCAAATTAGCTGAGGATTGGACCCCCCCCATATTGTATGGGTCACGTCCGGCATGGCATCAATGAATATGAAAGCGACCTGTGGTGTTCCTCAGGGCACTGTGCTGGGACCTCTACTGTTTAGCACATACTTCCCAGATCCCCAAATTTCAACTGGGCTTCTCTGGTTAACCAAGTTTACAGAGGACTGCAGGTTTGGTTTCATCCTCAAGTCCCCCTCGTACCCAAAAGCTGCAACTTCGTAAATGATGCCTCCATCCATCTTCCATCCCTCTGTGTCAATACTGCACTTTGGAATAAGTGTTGTGAGAGCATGGAACATAGGTAATTGCCTCACCTTTTAACCACTGTGTTGCAGCAGTGGTTAGGAAGTCCTTTTCCTGACCCATCTGATTGCAGTAGGTATTTCTTCTATATTTAGAGTTGTTATGCTTTTTATTCCACACTGTTCATACCTGTCATTAAATAGGGTTGGGGGCTGGTATAGTGGTTAAGGTGTTTACTTGACAGACACCATATACAGGGTTTGATTCTCACCTTTTTAAGGGAAATTGAATAGGCTTAAAATGGCGTGTAAGTGCAGTTAGCCTAGTACGTGCCTATGAAAATACAGGGTCCCCTCTTGAATTTATCTTATGGTGCATATCACGCAACTGGAAAGATCTCAAAAGTTCATAACTAAAAAGATCTCTGGCTTAAAAGACAAGTGCTGCCAGGAGAGGTAAATTTCACTGTCCCTGTATTCGGTATCCTGGAGACTCCTTAGGGGAATTCTGTGCTTTGCCTTTTGAGCCTTTAGGGATCCAGTAGTCCAAGCCCTTCTCTCGACAAATTAAACCCATTGTAGCACTAGTACCAGAGATCTAAACCTTTTTCAGCAGATAAATTGCAATGGGAGACAGAGGTTCATCCCATAACTTACCCATTCTCTGAAACAAGCTTCCACTCCAGGTTAAGCAATGCAGCAAACATTCTCCCTTCAAAAGGGAGTTGGGTGACTGGAGGTGTATCCATAGTTTCACCCTTGGCATTAGTAGCCTGTCACTCTTTTAGAAAAGAGGTAGGGTCTAAGAGTGGATATTAACAAAGCATTAATGGCTACTGGGTTCAGTTGCATTCTGTGATTATTGCATTTTTTGACACATCCCCAAAAGTATGAGCTATAAAGTACCTTCCAGATTTAGACTTAAAGGCAAAAAGGAAATATATCAGGGGACTCCTTTTAAATAGAGAGAGACTGTTGGATGAAAAGATGCTGATTTTTGGGCTGGAGCATGTATAAACAGATGTCTTAAAATTGCAAATGTTGCTTTAACTGGGCACAGTACATCTTCATCTAAAGTTAATCAGAGGCTAGACTACCTAGAGAGTCTGTGGGGTATGTCACCTGTCTGTTCGGAACTTTAATTTGAATTTATTGTGCAAAATTTTTATTGTTTGCATGTTTAGTTTTCAAATGGATTGCTTTACTTAATTTCAAGTAAATGTGTGTGTTATTTTCTCAGCAGTAATTTATTGGATCTTTAAAAATCTTTTACAAAACAGAAATAGTCAATAAACATAAACGGGTTCACTTCAACCTGAGAAAGTTGTCCTGTTTTTACATTTTATTTTTTTTGTTTTTTTTTTTTTGTTTTGTTTTTTTATGAAAGAAAATATCCTCAATTATTTTATCTTTATGGCATGCAACAACTCTGCAAACTTTCACAATATTTACTTGACATCATACATGTACATATGTTGTGTTAAGGTGGACAATTGCAACATGCATTAAAGTCACAAATATACAAAACTAGAAGTATTATATGTTTTACTAGAAGTGTTGTTTTCAAGCATTTTAATTGTACAGATTTGCAGTCTGAAAAATATCTTGAAATTTGTGCGACAATCCTCTATTCTCCAAGTTCAATTTGCAAAACACAAGCACATTGCTATAAAATGTAGTTTGTATGAAATATATGCCTTAATAGTTAAGAAACCACAAGTAAGCAGAGGATGAACTTGGAATTTAACAGCTTTTTAATTTAGTTTATAGTAGACACTGAAAAATTAATGCACTGTGCTATTATTCTGATGCTTACTGTGATGGATTTGAAGTCTTCTTAAGACAATCAGTCTTGCTGCCTGGATTCTGCTGAAATCAAAGTCTTGTTATAGTTGCATTCACAGTCTGTTGCATACAGAAACTTGCAGTATATACACTGATGAGAGAATATACTTTGCAGCACCTGTCTTTGAGCAGTAACCAATAACTTTTATAATAAACCACATGTACTTCTGTTAAAGCTTCAGAAAATGTTCTGCTTTACTTCTCATATAGTACAGATGATGTGAGAGATATAACATTTACCTCAGGACAACATGTGTCCCTACCATACCCCTAACATAACTAGATTTAATACAGACTTTATATATATTTTAGTTAAACACACACCCTATTGGTTTTCGCAAGATACTGCCTTGATGACGCAAATGCTGACACATCTGATGTTCTTCATCTCACATTGCTGCAGTCATAAACCTGTGGGTAGTCCGCTGTCCTCGGTCGGCCCGAATACCAAAGTATTAGGCTGGCGTCGGTCATGGTCGCTTAGATCTGACGTCAGTATGCCTTGGTACTAAAGCGCATGACCGACGTCATATCCCCAGTCTTTCTTGCCGCATGGTCCGAAGCAGAAGCAGCGTTTGCAAGTGCCGTTCGGCGTCCTGAAATTTTCGTATTCTGAGTTTCAGACCGAAACCAAGTTGGGCTAAGTACCCCGTTGGGGAATATTTTTGTCTTTTCTTGCCTCAGTTAAATCCGGATGTCAGAAAAAGTGAATAATTGTATTTCTTGTGGGAAACAGATACCTCATAGGGATTACCACTCTCTGTATTCATTGCTTGGGGCCTGAGCACGACGTAGTCGGGTGTCGCTTTTGTGCTAAATTTAATAAGCGCACCATTAAACGTAGGTTAGATTGTGCTAGGCTTGTCTTCGGTAAGCGGTGTAATTACAATATGCCGTCGGATCCTCCGACGCCCGCTACCGCTAAGAAGCGTAAGGAGAAATCGTTAAAATCCAAGCAAGATGAGTCGTCCGTTCCGGACGCCTGTTCTTTAGAAACCACGGTGGAATCTGTGGATCCAGCCGAGGTTTCAGTTGAGTCTCAGGGGGAACCTTTAATTTTGCAAGATGTGGCCTCTCAGGAGTCGGGTCAGGCTGAGGGGGCCTCTCAGGTTGCTGTAATCCCTTCTTTACATAAGGTGGTTAGGCCTTCTCCCTCTGTTTCTAAGGTACCTTCCAAGGCCAGGCCTGGTTTGTCTTCCTCTGGCGTCAGTCCTAGTTCTGCAGGTTCTGTACCTAAAAAACACATGCTTAAAATGGCAGAAGATTTGATTTCCTTGATCAGAGGTTCTATGCCCCCTCCAGGTAAGAGGCCTAGGGTGGAGCCAGAGGTGGAAGGATTGGAACATTCTTCAGATTACTCAGAGTCTTCGGCTGAAGACATTCAGGATTTTCCCCCTTATTCTGATTCAGACGCAGAGGATTCTAGTCCTTCTGCTTCCCATCCAGAGGATTTTTCTTTTTCAGAAACCCTGCATTCTATGAGGGAACATTTTAAATGGGAAGGTCAGGATTTCTCAGATTCCCGAAAGAGGCTTAGGGAATTCTTATTTTTACCACAACATAGGCCCTTGGCTATACCTCCTGTTTTGGATGTGGTTCAGGATGTTTTCTCTGAGGCTTCCCTTAATCCAGACTCTTTGCCTCCTGCCCTGGTTAAGCCAGACAGGTATTACAGAGTGCCAGAGGCTCATAAATATTTGTATAAGAGCCCTAGGGCTGACCCAGAAACTATTAGCCAGGGACCTAAGGGTGTCAGGGCTTCTGTTGTAAAGAATCCAGTTCCTATGGATAAAGACTCTAGAGCTTTGGATAGGTGGGGTAAAAAAGTGTATACCTCTTCCACTCTTGCAATGAGGGCTTTGAATTGCCAGTTTCATATGTTGAAGTACCAGAATTTTCTCCTTAGTCAGTTGAAATCTAAGGTAGATGCTTTAGCAGAGGGCATAGAGTGTAAAGAATTACAGGATTTGGTTCATGCCTCTGATCAGGTGGGTAAGCATTCTTTGCTGTGTGGTTTTGATGCTTTACAGGCCTCTTCCAGGGTGGCTGCCACTGGATCAGTTCTTCGTAGGCACGCCTGGCTTAAGGACCAGAACTTGTCAGAGCATGTTAAAGCTCGAATTTTGGATGCTCCCCTTCAGTCTGAAGTTTTGTTTGGTTCTCCTGTGGAGTCAGTCTTGAAGAAAATGGAAGACAAAGCTAAGTCTATGCAGACTGTTAAGGATTTTTTGCAGGTGCAGCCCCCTAAGTTTAGCAGAAATTGGCCTACTAAGGGATGGGCTTACCCTTCTTCTGATTTACAGTCTAGGGGTAGATCTAGACGTGGTAGGGGCAGAGCTCATGCACAGGGTTCTTTTAGGCCTAGGACGTGGAGTTCCCCTGCACAGTCTACAGGTGAGGGCAGGGGCCAGTCCTTTCGTAAACAGACCCAATGACCTGCATCTTCAGCTGCCCGATCCTTCCTGTCTGGCAGCTCCTCTAGGAGGAAAGTTGGCACTTTTCAGGCAAAATTGGCTTTTAATCACCCAGGACAAATGGGTGTTGGACATTATAAACCGAGGCTACAAGTTTTATTTCCACACATTGCCCCCTTTTAAAGGCATGCCAGACGTTCCTCCTCAGCAAAGGGTGGAGGCTCACAAACAGATCTCTTTACTTCTACAAATGGGGGCTATCCAGCAGGTCCCTCCGTCAGAAGTGGGCCTAGGATTTTATTCTCGACTGTTTCTTGTACCAAAGAAAGGAAACACTTGGAGGCCAATTCTGGATTTGTCTATTCTCAACACATACCTGGACATTCCAAAATTCAAAATGTTGACTTTGCAACAACTTCTGCCTCTGCTAGGCAAAGATCACTGGATGGTAACTCTGGATCTCAAGGAGGCTTATCTTCATATCCCTATCAGGCCCAGCTGCAGGAGATTCCTGCGTTTTCGGGCTGGGACTTTACATTATCAATTCTCTGCATTGCCCTTTGGCTTGTCAACTGCGCCCAGGGTGTTCACAAAAGTTCTGGCTCCGGTGATAGCCTTCTTAAGGTTAAGAGGAATACAAATTTATCCTTATTTGGACAATTGCCTGATTCTTGCTCAAGACAAAGACAAGCTACTTCACCATCTTCAGTATGTTATGGCAGTGTTAAGGTGCCTAGGGTATTCTGTGAACTAAATAAAGTCCAGTCTAGTACCCTCTCAGGGCATGTGCTTTCTGGGTGTAAGACTGAATACAGCCTCTCAGATGGCGTTTTTGACCCCGGACAAGCAAAGAAATCTTACCCTTTACTTCCAACAATTGTCTCTCCTGTCCAGGCTGACTGCAAGGACAGTCCTTCAAGCCTTGGGGTTCATGGCATCTTGTATTCTGGTGCTTCCCAATGCCAAACTGCATATGAGGAAGCTACAATGGTATCTCAAAAGTGTATGGACTCAACACTGCCACGATTTGGACACTGTCATTCAGATAATACCTTGCATTCAAAAGGAATTTTTGTGGTGGGCTCAGGAATGTCACCTAAACAAGGGACTCTCTGTGACCCGACCAGAGGCGAGTCAGATTTTAACGACAGATGCCTCTGACAAGGCTTGGGGAGCACACCTCAATGGAAAATGGGTTCAAGACACGTGGCCTGCCAGACTTCAACATTTGCATATCAACATGAAGGAGATGTTAGCAGTCCAATTTGCATTGATGGCTTTCAGGGGTCTACTTCAACCAGGACACGTGTTGATTCAAACAGACAACACAACTGTCATGTGGTACATCAACAAGCAAGGGGGAACCCATTCGTACCCTCTTTGCAGACAAGCTATGATTTTGTGGGAGACTGCTCTCAGTTTGCACCTCACTCTTCAGGCAAGGTTTCTGCCAGGAGCACAGAACTCCTTAGCGGATGTTTTGAGCAGACAGATGGTGGATCCCCACGAGTGGAAATTGGATCCTCATGTATTTCGACAGTTGACAGTGTTTTGGGGGACTCCAGACATAAATCTATTCACTTCTTCACTAAATTTCCAGCTGCCAAAGTTTTGCACAAAGCTGTTTCATCCAAAAGCTTGGAAAGTGGATGCTCTATCATTCAGTTGGAACAATCTTCACGTCTATGCTTTTCCTCCTCTGCCTCTCCTTCCCAAGGTGCTCTTGAAGGTCAGACAGGACAAGCCCTCCATGATTCTAATAGCTCCGGATTGGCCACGTCAGCACTGGTACCCTCTGCTGAGGAGTTTGGTACAGGAGCCTCCTTGGCCTTTGCCATCGATTCCACACCTTTTGTCTCAGGCAGGCAATCATTTCCTCAATGTCAGGATACAGTCCCTGCATCTGACAGCCTGGCATATTCTGTTCTAGACCCTGGAGGGTCGCAGCTTCCTCAACAAGTTTTGGATGTTATTTTGGAGGCCAGACGGCCTAGTACAAGGAAAGTTTATGCTGATAAATGGAGGAGATTTTTTCTTTGGAGCCAAGCAAAGAGCTTTGATGTTTCAGTACCTAATTTGAGTGTTTCTCTTCAGTATCTTACAGAATTACTAGACAAAGGTTTGTCTTTCTCCTCTGTAAAAGTTCATGCTGCAGCCATTTCTGCTCACTATGATTGTGACCCACCATTATTCTCTCATCCTTTGTTTAAGCAATTTCTTAGAGGGGCAAAGAACATAAGACCCCACGAGAGCTCCTACTCCTTCCTGGGATCTCAATTTTGTGTTGGAAAAACTCACTTTACCTCCTTTTGAACCTGCAGCTACATCTGAGTTGAAGTTTTTGCCTTGGAAGACTGCTTTTTTGTTGGCCATTCCGTCTGCTAGAAAGGTATCTGAATTACAGGCTCTAATGGCAGTTGAGCCCTTCCTGATTTTTCATAAGGATAGGGTATCCCTACGAACTAACCCTACTTTTATGCCTAAAGTTGTTTCAAATGTGGCCTTGAACCAATCTATTCATTTGCCTACATTTTATGCTGATCCCCAAAATAAAGGGGAAAACATTTTGCATTCTTTGGATATCCACAGGCAGTTGCGTTATTATTTGAGCAGAACTAAAGGGTTCAGACAGTCTCAACAGTTGTTTGTTTCTTTTGCTTTGGGATCTCAGGGGAAACCTGTTTCTAAACAAACTATTTCTAAGTGGATTGGCCATTGTATTGCTTTTTGTTCTTACCATCATGGTAAGGAGTTTCCGGCTGGAATCAGACCTCATTCCACTAGGGCTACTGCCACTTCTACTGCTTTTTTAAGGGGTGTAGCTACTAAAGATATTTTGGAGGCAGCTACTTGGAGTTCAGTGCACACTTTTTCTAAACATTACCATCTCCCTCTTTACTCCAAATCTAGGGCTGGGTTTGCCACTGCAGTTTTACAGGGCATGTTAGCAGCTCCCAATGCTTTATAATTTTGCCATCCTCCCTTTACCTTTGCTTTGGGATTCTACCCACAGGTTATGACTGCAGCAATGTGAGATGAAGAACATAGTACAGTTTTGTACCTACCATAAATGTAGATGTTCGAAGATCCACATTGCTGCAGTCCAATTTACCCTCCCTCCTTCCCCACTGTAGTTTGGGGTGGTTGTGTGTTTTGGGTTGTAAATATTGTTTTTTGGTTATGGCCTTTCTTTTTAGGGCCTTCTGACATCTGGGGCAAGAAAGACTGGGGATATGACGTCGGTCATGCGCTTTAGTACCAAGGCGTACTGACGTCAGATCTAAGTGACCATGACCGACGCCAGCCTAATACTTTGGTATTCGGGCCGACCGAGGACAGCGGACTACCCACAGGTTATGACTGCAGCAATGTGGATCTTCGAACATCTACATTTATGGTAGGTACAAAACTGTACTTTCTTGTGCAAATGCTGATAAGTAAACTGTCTTCAAGGAAACGACTTGTGGATTAGAAAAGCACATTTTTAAACTTTCTTAGAAAGAAAAACGTGTCCTGTTGTCAGTTCTTTAAAGAAAGTAAATAACATTCTTGTCATGTCTGTAAGAAGTCAGCTTTCTTGGTGTGTGTAATATACTCATAAGCAAGTTCAGTACGGATGCCAATCACATATTACTAAACTCTGTTTCTGCATTTAAGCAAGCTTCATTTTATACTTATGTTGCATATTTGTAGCAAAGTTACATTCAACCTTAATATCTTGTTGAGCATAATCTTACAGACACATATTTTACTTTTTCTTGGGGACTGTTAAATACAGAGTACATTGGAATTATAAATGCATATATGCATTAGAATTAGAATTATTGTAACATCCCACCTAAAGACAATAGTTGTTCATCACTAAAAGTGATGTCAAGCACTTGAATCTAGACAGAATGAAGGCATTTCACAAATTGTGAGCTACCATATAGAATTTAAGATCCATATGTTTCCTTGCATTTTGTAGCCAAAAGCACCACTGTGGGTAGTTGTGCAGTTGTAACTCCTATAGCTTGCTCAGAAAATGTACTTGTATGAGACCGACTTTGATATCTAGAGATGAAAACTTGACAAAAATTGAGCATAGAATTCAACAGTGTAAAAAGTTCAATCAGATTTGTTTCAGCACATATATCTAGAGGCTACTTTTTTCCAAATGATGAGAATGTAGAATATTTTCTTTTATTTGTTAACCAGGATTGTCCAGCATAGCATAACCCATTTTCAGTAGTGGCCTGGGGAAAGAAACTTCACACAAGTTGTATGGTGTTCAGTAACTACAGTGCTAGTGACAATGTATTTTAAACAGTAGTATTGGGGAAAGCATTGATTGGCAGAATGCAGTAACATTTAAATGTAGTATCAGATAAACATGCAATGTTTTTTTGTTTAGATGGATGGCTATGATTACTTTGTGATTACCTAGAAAAATATTAATGGCATGTGTAACAGAGAGCATGTAAGTAGCAGATAGCTTGTTAAAAATCTGTAGCAGTGCTTCACAGCCTTCTTGTGGTAAAGAAACTAGTAAGGCACCATCACAGAACTTGAGCCCGCTCATTTAATTTGCTCTGACAATGCAAGTTTGTTGTAATTCGGATTTTATTATTATGTAATGATGAACTACTAAATAGACCTTAAACAAGAGCTATGTGTACTTCTTGATAACTCATAGTCAGATGTAGAAATAAACATTGTTTTTTCTTTCAGTAGTACAGTTTTTTGAGTGGGTTTGCAGTTAGCTCCCTTTTAATCAGTGGTGACAAGTAAATATCTCTACAAGCTGATCACGTCATAGTCAAATATAGCGATAACAGTAATGTTGCCAACGTTCCTAACAGTACAGTTTTGACGAGTTACAGGTAACTCCCTTTTAATTTTTGACATAAATGCCACCACACCAGTTATGTGCACTATTTTGAATGAATGTTTTCACTGAGAAGTAAATTGTAATTTTATTATACAGATTCCAGTTTCATTGAATGTATGTGATATTTAGTGTTGGGTTTGGTACTACTTAAATATTTTTGATTTGGTAGTGATGTGAGGTATATACTGCTTTAAAGGTTATTTGTCAGTGTAGTGTAAGGTTTTGCTTACTGTGAATGTTTGGTTAGGGGTGGGTGGGTGAGTGCACGCATGGTGTGTGGGTGAATGTCAATTTTAAGAATAACCAAAGTGAGTGTTTCAATAAGTGATATTTTGTCATCATGATGAGATTATTAGAGCAGTGGATTGCAATTCGCTTATGTGTGAAGGTAGGCTGTGTGTGTGCAACTGTGACATCTGTTTGTATGTGTGAGAGATAGCTCGCAAAACTGCAGGGTGAACTGGGCAGTTGCCTAGGGTACCAGCCAGTTAGGAACACTTTTCCAATATTTATTGTAAGTAAAGTAACATAGCTGCAACCTTTCTTTATTTAAATAAAAGGCTTGTGGCTCCCCTGTTCTGAGTAGCTGCAGCCGAGGATCCCTTGGGGGAGGTGTTGAGCACCTTCCTTGAACACTGAATTTGTGGATTTCCTGCTCTATCCCTGAGTCATTGTCTAGATCATGGTTGCAACAAAGCAGAAAGTCTGTATTTGGCAGCTGGTTGGTGCTGTAGATAACTTTAGTTATGTAGTAGTTAATTTGGCTTTGCGTAGCTGTTGTGCATTTATGCAAAACACGTTAGAATATTTTACTGAAGGGATTTTTTTTTAATTAGTCAGAAGTCTGCGATGTACACAGTCAAAGCAACTGTAATTTATGTGTAAGAAGGTTGTATGCTTATAAAAGTTCTTTGACCTGTGCTTTTGAGTATTGTTAAACAGTCACTGATCTGGTTTGGCTGGAGCAGCATTACACATTGTATTGTATTTGTTGATGTCCAGTGTGAGATGTTCATTGCTATGGTGTGTGTGTGTGTCCGTCTGTCTGTCTGGGGGTTGCATTGTATTTATGAATAAATTGGCCATAATGTCATTCACTTTCTGTCACAGTCAGACTTCAGCACTGTACTCATTAAGTGCCAATGGATTGGGCAGGATGTCTGTGAAAGCAAATGATCACTGGCACAGTGGTGTAGCAAGGAAAGTTGCTGTCTCATAGTGCCTGGCTCTGTGATTGAATTCTTAGGCATAGCTCTTCATCATGTCTACACATTCTTCCATTGTCCGTGTGTTTGTTTCCAGACGCATTGGTTTCTTCCATTGACCCAAAGACATGCCGTAGATGGAAGTAATCCAGGTTGCCAGTAAGTATGCATGTGGGAGGGAGTGTATATGTGTTGATGTGTAAAACTCTGCCAGGTAGCAGAAAAAAAGTCTTCATTATCTTTTAAGGATAAAATGCATCATAAAACAGGCTACAAAAGGCATTGACAGTATAGATGATGCCCCCCCCCCCCCCACACACACACACACACCCTTAGCTGGATAAGTAGATTTTGGCACATGCATAGTAGAGGGGCCTCTTCCTCAACCTTTGCTATATGCCTCATCTAGTGTAAAACCAGCCCTGCTCAGAGGTTTGCACAGAAGGTCTCAGTTTTTGTGAAGGCTGGGGATGTTGTGGTTGGTTGTCCTTCAATTTTCCTCTTTGTCAAACTTCAGAGAATTGCACATGATTTTACGGCTTATCTATGAGCAGCCTATGCTTCTGGTTGAAGCAAGCTGAAATATTACTGTAATCAGATTTTTTTTCTGTTTTGTCACAATCTGATATCAGATATGTATGCAGGTTAGTATCTTTTGGGACTAGGGGTAAGGAAGCATCCTGTGTATGCGTGTCTGACAGCAGCAAGTTGAAATGTGTTATTTTCTGCCAGTAGGACACCAGATAGATACACAGAAGGTGGTTGTCTTTTTTAGGAGTAAGGGTGATAGGGGGGGGGGCAGGATTACCAGGCAAGATTTACTTATTTTTGTAAGCGTATATATTTTTATTTTATTTGTAACAGGATTACCAGGCAAGATTTACTTATCCTTGTAAGCATTTATATTTTTATTTTATTTGTAACTGCTATTCTGTTAGCTTGTGAGCATTAAGTGTTAGAAAATAATTTATTTCTTCCTTAAGAATAAGACTGATTTTTTTCTCCGTAGTGCTGATTTTTATTCAGGTATTTACTGAATCAGTGTTAAAAAAAATATCTAAAATACCTTTACAGCATCTGAATCCCCATAGCTTATGGAGGCATAGCAGCCAACATGCCATGTGCTTAATTCAGTTAACTTCCTTTCAGCGTTGACAACAAGAGAATTCCACAAAAAGATGAACCTTCACTGGTTGGGGATGGTGGGCAATCTTGCAGCGCACACAAATATGGAGTCAGGTTTCAACATTCAAAATTTTCCTCCAGTGCAAAACACTGGACTGCCATTCTTCCTCAAATTTGTGATTTCAGAAAGATGCCTGCACTAAATGTATATGTAGGCTCTTCCCAGATTACTGTATGTTTGCATAAGATAGCTGTGACACCAGGCTTAAGTTTTTTTTTTTTGTTGTTGTTTTTGGCACACAATACAGGCAGCCATACTGTGAGCACAAGGGCTTATGAGTGCAAGTCCTGCCTCTCTCATTTGTGTATTTCAAAGAAAAAAATTAAAAACGTTGTTAACAGAGGATGGACTTTTCTCTGAGGATATCATTCCTTATTAATAAAAATAAAAGGCCACGTGAGCTACCTGCCTCCATGAATGCATTTTGAGTTCAGAAAGCATGTTCACACAAATGGCTAGCTTAAGCATCTGGTGGAACTCCTAACAGGCTGTGGCTGACCATTAAGGTTCTTTAAAACACAGGCTGAAAAATCAGGCTAATTAACCACAGGTAATGAGATTTTTGTGTTTGTGTATATGTATCCTACCTCTGAACTGTACAGATTTTTGCAGAATGTCCAGATGTTTGCCTCTTATTTTTGGTCAGTTTTTTCATAAAATTGTGGTGGTCTGGCAAATTAGTGGCAAATCATTAGACTGAAGTTAAAAAAAATAATGACAGGCATTTAAGAGTCAGACTTCATACCCTTCAGAAAATTCATGCAAAACCTGTTATTCTATCAACTTTTTAAGTTTGAAAGAGCAATATTTAAAAATTGTCCCTATTTTTGGGCCTTTCTCCAACTTTTATTCATGGCTCTGTCCATATTTCTTTCTCTAAGAAGTTAAGAGGTATGATGTATGTACATGTGGCGTAGAAGATGAGCTACATCATTTGTTAATATGCATGGAAATTACTTTGTGTTAAGAAAGAGTATACATTTGAAAGTGCTGTGTTAATGAGTTCCAGCTGCTTTTGCAGGCTTAGCTGAGAGGGTATCTGCATTAAGTTTTAAGGGCTGAAGTATTGGTTTTCCTTCTGAGATCTAATGCTAATATGTTCTGTACGTTTGGATACTGCAACCAAGAATAGACAGTCACTGATAGGAGCAATTGACAACTAGCTTTAAAAGATCACTCAATACATGTCTTTCAACTTTTCATTTGAACTAGGTCCTTGACATTAAAAGTTATAAAATGACTAAGGTTTAGCTGATACTGTTTGTGTAATTTTATTGTGACTGTGCTTATTTTTTTTATTAGAGCTGTAATAAATTTGAAAATTTTGGATATTGTTGCAGGATTGTAGCAAACATATTGGAGCTTACCTTCAAATGAGATTATTAAACAATGGACATTTTTCTGTATAATGTACTGCACAGTACACATTTTGCATATGTTTTAGGTAGTATACATGCATAGCTTATAGTTAAGCCGTGGTGGTACAGCGTTGCTGCCTCACAGCAAGAGGTTCTCCTGTTCGATTCACGGCTGGAGTGCCTTCTGTGTGGAGTCTGCATGTCCTCCCCGAGGTTGAGTGGTCTCCGAAAGACACGTGTGAATGGGCATGCCTTCGCTGAAGGTTGGGCGTCGGGCTGGCAACTCGGCACCATAAGAAACTGCCGCCAATCATTAGCGGACCGGAGTTCTGCTGTGGCGACCCCTAACCGGGAAAAGCCGAAAAGACAAACAACAACATGCATAGCTTACAGTTAATTCCAGCATTGCATAAATTGTTCAAATCATGATTACAATCTCTGTTTTGACAAGAGACCAAGTTGGAAGATCATACATTTAGTTTTCCTAGTTTTATTTTTTAACCTGAAATTATCTAGCCATATTCATTTGGAGGTTGTAGGAAATGTGTTTGCTTAGGAGGTACAAAAGATGGAGTCTGCATGTCCTCCCTTTGGTTGCGTGGGTTTCGTCCGGGTGCTCCGGTTTCCTCCCACATCCCAAAGACATGCTGTAGGTGGATTGGACACTCTAAATTGGCCCTAGGTGTGTGTGTGTGCCTTCTGTGGAAGGTTGGGCGCCGGGCTGGCAACTCGACACTGTAAAACTCCACTGCCAATCATGAGCGGACAGGTGATCCACTGTGGCGACCACTAACCGGGAAAAGCCGAAAGAAGAAGGAGATACAAAAGATATCAGTATTGTCTGCACACTGTCCCACAGATGCAAGGTGATAGGTCAGTGGCATACTCTGACGGATGTGTTTAAACATTAGATGTCCAAGTATTTGTCCTTGGAGGAATATGGGCTGAATAATAGATGTTGATTAGATAATTTTAAAAGATTGGATTCTGTTGACCAGTTTACATTATTGGAGCAAAGTGCAGAGAGAGAGAATGAGAGAAATGAAAAGTGTGGTGTATGCTTTTCATAGCTGTAGAAAAACTGTTTTGACATATTCACTCTTGCTAAATTTATGCAAAGATGTTGGTGATTGATAACTAGGGTTTTTTCTGAGTTATTTGTAGGTCTAAAGCTTGGCCAGAATGGTGTCAGAATATTTTCAGCAGTCAAATTGTAATAGCTGTTATTGTGTGCCTGTTGCAAGTATTTTGAAAAGTGGCATTAGAGTAGCCATTGTTCTGTGCAGACTTACTTCTCTTAGTGGGCCTCTACTGGGGAATAGGGCAACTTCCGTTTCTCAAGAAAAATGGCACTTTGTGTTCTTAGAGGTGTACATTGATGACTCTAGGTAGGGTATGCTGTAATTTCCATACAACACGAAGTATTCTTCAGATGCAAGGGATGATGATTTAACTTTTTTTGCGACTCTTGAAAGTGATTTGAATTATGGTTGGCACAAAGCATAGGAAGTTAAGGTGTCTTAAGTGTAAAGGTATTTGGATTAGGATGCAAAGAAACTCATCTGGGATTTATGTCTTAATCATAGTTATAATTATAATACCCTTATTAAAATCAGTATTTTTCTTTAAAATTGTGTTTTCAGATATATAATTTATTAATAGAGAAAAAACAAAATTAAATATTTTTACATAAATCCAGGATGCAGCAATTTGCTAGTCAATACAATTTAAAACTTGAAATTATTTGTACACAAATGTTGACATTCAGCTAGTTTGTCCAGAAAATGTTACTGCAAAATGGCAAAACCTTTCAAGTATATAAGCTTTACCTTGCTAGGGAAAAATGGCCGTAAAGGTTAGTTGTAGGGGAGAAATATTTGAAAAAAAAAGGATTGGTAGATAAGGGATTAAATTTCTCTACAAGGTCTAGAGTTGCCCATTAGAAATGTTTTGAACAAAATGGGCTTTTTGAGACTGTATTTAAATAGTGACTTTAAAACAGTTTGTTTTTTGTGGGACACGACAACCACTCTTATATGGGGGGGGGTCTCCATCTCCTGCACTTCCTGCTTAATGTAATCAACTTTAAGGTCTGTATCCATTTAATTTCTTACTTGACTGTCCATTTCCATGCAAGATTCGACAGATAGTAGAGTTGACTGCTTTCTGTCTGTCTTATGAACTCCTAATATAGTAGGGTTGACTTTTCGCTGTTATGAACTGTTTTTAATATTTTTAATATTACACATGCTACAGGCCTTCTTTTAGAACGCACTGCCTTTATTATATGAAAAGCATCATATTGGTGACTTTTATTTCACAAAACTAACACCTCTGCTTAGCCTTCAAAGGATTAAAATACTTTCCATGTCACAAATTATATACAAAGAAATCACCAATCAAAAAAGTCAGTCCTAAAAATTATAATAAATGTTTAATAAATCATTATTTAACCCTCTTGGTACAGTGTATTATGCGTGTAAATTTGCCAAGCTTCTTGTTTTGTCAAAAAAGTAAGTCTGAAACATTATAAAATCTGGATTTGAATGAAAGTGTTAAACCGGAAACCTCTCCATTGTGCTGGTGTCATGAAAATGTCTGGCTATTGCACTGGTTGGGTTTTCTTCTTTATTTGCCTTTTGGATTATCCTATATATAGCATTTTTCACAAGGACAAATAAGGCATAAACAACTTCTTGTTAGCAGTTTTTATTATTTTGAAAATTTAAAAAAATAAGCCGTTAACATATGCACCCAGTCTGCTGTTGAGTAAAAACGCACACAACATTCCTTACTTTCCTTATTTATGCTTTCAAAGAAAAAACTTAGCTATAGTAGAAGAATTTCTAGAAGATATTTTTCAATTTCAACCTGGATAAAACAGTGTTGTACTTTAAACTAGTGTAATTTATTTACAGTTGATAACCAGGAAAGTTCGATTGAGCAGGAGCCCATTTTCAGCAAAGGTAGACAAGCACCAACAGAATTTAAACCAAGGGGTCAACATTGACGCATGAGTTAGCAAGCTGGGGATAATTGACAAAACTTTCAGCACGATAAGAGCCAAAGGAAAGAGTATTTTTCAGGTGGCTTCTTTTGGGAAGGATGAACAAAGCCTTTTGAATACTGTGAAGTCAGACATGGTTTCTTTGAGTCATTCTTCTGTTTCAGTGACTATGAAAGAATTTGACAGTAAGATACAATATTAAAAATTGGAGGGGTAAAAACAAAAAAAGCTATTGCAATGAACTGTGTGAATTGCAAACCAGGGGTAAAAAAAAAAGCTATTTGCAATTAACTGTGTGAGTTGCAAACCAGGATCACAATCTGTAGTAATTTTAGGTAATATTGGCATTTCTGACAAGATGTTGTTTTAAAGTTTGTTCCAGTTTCTAACTTTTTCATAAATTCATTTTTTGATGTGTGGTATTTAATGAAAAAATACAATTGAAGTACTTCCTTTATGAATATAAGGGTTGTCAAGAATTGTTTGTTGTAGATAATGCTGTAAAATACTAGTTTTAAAAGTCAGGCAATTTATTTCATCCTTTGACAATAAAACAGTGATTGGGTGTTTATATACACTGTAATATATACTGTAAGCAACTTCTAGGTGGGGAGAAAGATTTGCCCCAAGTTATACAGATTGGAAGACAGACAATAGTACATGCATCAAGATTTTTATTAAGGTGTGTAGAAGATTTACTTCATTTTTTTTGATAATTTCAACATTCAGTCTTTATTTGTAAGTAATACACAGAACAAGGTATTCAAAACTTAGATGTGAGCATTTGTATGTGGGATGTATTCATTCTACTTTATTCAGAAAGCCTTCTTTAGAAACACCTTTTTGTGTGCTCCAAGTGCACATTCTACTCTTCATGTTAAATCTGCCCATATGGAGAATTTGTAAGAATAGGGACCTTGTGGTCCAATAATAGTGACTTTGAGAAAGTAACAGGGGATATTGCACAGATACTTTGAGAAGGGGCTATTCAAATGGCCCATTAGCCCTTTCCAGTAATACATTATTGCAAAATATATGCAAGAGTTAAAGATTTAGAAAGAAGGAAGTTTGATATTAATTTTCAGAAAAAAGTATAATCTGATGATGTAAATCTTTGTTCATTCGTTACAAATAGGACCTCAGTTCCGTCCTCTGAACCGATACGGCTGTTTCCAAGCTCGCACCAGCCAAAAACTCTCAGCTAAGACCTACCCATAATGCCCCTCTCCTAGTTACTGTAGGTCTCATTTGCTGCGTTCCTAGTCAGACGTGCTAGCCATCTTTCTCAAAGCTAAGTAGAAAATTGCTATTTTTAAGACTGTTTTTATTAAAAATTGTTTACTTTTTTAGTCAAGTTAGCCTTTTCTCACTGTCGCCTATAATCTAGTTCTATTCCCTACCCTTTTCCTTGGTAATTTAAATTTTAACATTTTTGGTACTGTCCCTCTCTTCTGCTTTTGACAAGCCCTTCCTTACCACTTGTGGTATTTTTTTAAATACCATCTCTGGTATTCTCTCCCTTTTGTTTTTTCTATAGGATAGCCTTCTTGCCTTATGTCAGACAAAGCTAAGTTCGGTGTGACAAGTGTGGACGGAAGATGCCTGATACACATGCTCGTTGTGTCTTCTGTTTGGGCGTGGATCATATTAGAGCAGACTGTGACATTTGTGCCCGTTTTAGTAATTATACACTAGCAGAATGTAAAAATTAACTTTTCTTAAAAGGTTTACGCAGACACCTTTTTCAGAGGCTATATCTGGGTCAGAGGTCTTGCCCACTCTAAAGACCAAAAAACATAAGGACAAACGGAGTCACTCGGTTCCTGCATCTCCGTCAGTTACAGAACTGAGTTGGCTCCATGCTTCGCAGGTGCTCTCGGCACACTTCTTTGGCACCAGGCTCTGTGTCTTCTCTCTCAGTGCCATCCATGATATTCACCCCTATTTCAGTTTCCGACCTCAGCACCACTGACCAGTGCCGTCCTTGGGTCCGACATCTGCTTCGATGGCTGTACCTGCTTTGGCACCATCCCCAGCCACGGTGCTGACAGTTTAATCGGCTCCAAAAGTCGAATACCTGCCAAGGACAAGATGCTTCCACTCCGGTGCATAATGCCTCTGTTCCGACAGCAGTGTTTTCCCTGACTGCACCATCCACCCTTGCTTCATCAGCTCCAGTGGAACAGATGCTCTCCCCAAGCAGTGCTTGGACCGTCTGTACCTTGGTACCTAGTCTGGCACTTATTTTCTCACTGGCGCCATCTGTGTCCACGGCTCCAGCTTCCAGTTCTCTGTGCTCCTCACCTGGAGGTGGGCTTCTCACGGCAATGTTGTGACCCAGAATCAGAGATTGTCCATCCCGGTTCCGGACTCCCATCCCTCCTCGGGTAGGCCTGTTGTACAGGTAGTGGACTCACAGTCGGCACCATTGACATCAGTATCAGAATCCTCCCCTAGCATACACCTCTCCCAACCCTCTATTTCGTGACCCTGGGCACAGGAGTCACAAGAATCCTCTATGAAGGGAATCCCTTCTCCGGAGCCCTTCTCAGAAGATCCCACTGGGGAGCCGCCCCAGAAGAAACGGTGCAAGAGGAGTCACCTTGATTCACTGGAGGAATCTATCACCAAAGACACTGATTGTGGTGAGAGGGAAGGGTCCCCACGGTCTCCCCCAGATGACATCTCATTCGGAGACCTCAAGCATCAGAGAGACTGGAAGTCCTATATCCCTTTTTCTGAGGAATCAGTGTTCCTGCAGGCCTTCCATGCCTGGCCATCTACTTCCTGGGTGACTCCACAGGCAGATGACCTTGTTAATCTCATTGTGCAGTGTACCTGGAAGCCCCCGGACAACGTAGAACCTGTCCCTCGGAGGCCAGACAAAAATTATATCTACACCTGAAGATCAGCCCCACTGGTCCTAGCAGTTGACAGTTGACTCTATGGTCGTGGTGGTGGCCACCAAGAGGGAACTGGCAGAAGATAGTTCCACCGTCCATCCTCCAGAGTCCCAGACCATGGACAGACTAGGGAAATGGACCTATGCTTCGGCGACATTCGCCATTCGGTCGTTGAACTATCTGGCACACTTTACTGCCTCCAAAGAGACCTAATTTCCGAAATTTCTTCCTCTTTGGTGGGGTACTGCCTGATGAGGTGCGTGATATGTCGCCTCAAAGCTAGCTACCCTTAAATCCATCTCGAACTCCTCGATGCATTTGATATCTCACTTCACCGAGCGGGCAGCTCGAGCTGCCGCATCGGGCATTGTCATGAGACGTAATTCTTGGATGTGGTTGTATGACTGCACAGACCCCTTTAAAATCTTCCTTCGTCAATGCACCTGTCGTTGAATCTGCACTTTATGGACCCCAGGTACAAGGCACACTTACACGTAGTGAGAAAGACAGAAAGATCTTGTCTGCTGTAGGCATACGCCTTCCAAACCCCCAGAGGGTCATACTCCAGGAACCAGAAGGGAGGAACAATGTGGTTCAAGAAATCCCAAGGACCTTTTTCGTGACACTCATTGTGAGTAATCCCCCTGGGGCAGAGGGGGCAATTCGTATGGAAGACTTCCCTTTTGGAGTAGAGGGGTCTCCGGCAGACCCTACCAGCACTCCTGACCAGCGACCCGATTGCTTTCCTCTGGAAGCAGTCAGGGATCATTTTACTCTGCATCTACCAGCCTGGCATCTTATTACTACTCATGTATGGGTGCAGAGAATAATATCCAGAGGCTACCAAATACCATTCGATTGAACTTCCAGACCCATCCACCGAATCCTCAATGTACCCACCCAATCAGAGGGAATTAGCAGCCTTAGAAATAGAAAAGCTGCTAAGGAAAAGAGTCATCCAACCAGTACCACCAGACCAGACAGGATCCAGGTTTTACTTGAGATTTTTTTTAGTGCCAAAAAAGACAGGAGACCAATCCTGGATCTCAGCCTATTGAACAAATTTATCAAACCTCAAAAATTCCAGATGGTCACGATACAGTCTGTTCTTCCCTTCCTAGGGAAGGGATAACTGGAAGTGCTCTATAGACCTCCAGGACGCGTACTACCACATAAAGATGGTTCACTGTTCAGAGGTTTCTCTGCTCCTGGCTGGGAGCCAATCTCTACCAGTTCAGGGCACTGCCATTCAGTCTCTCGACAGCCCCTTGGGTGTTCACCAAATGTATGGCAGTTGTGGTAGCTCATCTTCGATTACAAGGATTGCAGGTGTTTCCCTATCTAGACAATTGGCTCCTTACCGCTCCGACCAGGAATCTTCTTACACACAAAGGTCTCGCTCTCCTCTTGGGGATTGCATTCAACAAGAACAAATCTCAATATCTCCAACAAAGACATTGGAATTCATTGGAGCGGTCTTCGGCACAACATCTGTCAAGCTTCTCTTTCCCCCCCTCACAGGTTTTCGAAAATAACACACCAAATCTAAGACCTTCTTCCTCAGTCCTATGTACCAGCACATCTTGTAATGCAACTCTTGGGTTCCATGGCAGCTGCCATTACATTGGTACCACTGGCGAGTCTGCACATAAGTATCCTACAGTGGCTCCTTTGCGCACAATGGTCATTGTTAATTTACCCAGTTGACCACATGCTACGTCTTTCAAACCGTTGCAAGGAAGAAATGTTATGGTGGATGAACCCACAAACGAATCTTTGGTGTTGACCATTCTGTCTTCCCCAGCCACGGTGACCACAGACACTTCCCGCCTGGGGGGGGGGAGGGGGGGGCATTTCCAGGGAAAGACTGTCCGAAGCACCTGGTCCCCCATGGAGGCCAATTTGCACATAAATCTCCTGGAACTAAGGGCAGTTCTCTTAGCATTGCAAGCGTTCCATGCATCCCTACCCTCTGGGACCATTGCAATTCAGTCAGACAACATGCCAGTCATCTGTTGTATCAACAAGGCGGAACCAGGTCTTATCTCCTGTGTTGGGAAGTCATGAAGATTTGGCACTTGCCGATAGCTTCAAACCGCTTCCTTATAGCAACATACATTCCCGGGAGTTCCAACCTTATTGCGGACAATCTGAGCAGGAACATCCTGATGCCTCACGAGTGGTCCCTCAACCCTGTAACAGCAGATCAGATCTTCCAACGCTGGGGCAAGCCTTGCTGCGACCTGTTTGCTCCCCCCCCCCAAACTACAAATGCAGAAGCTGCTTTGCCCTGATCCCCCCCCCCCTCAGGGATAACCACCGAGGGGCACTCAAACGCACAATTGGCCACTGGGTCTTTTGTATGCCTTCCACTGTTTCCCCTCATTCCAGAATTTCTCCAGAAAGCTCCGAGGTTGAGAAGCAATGTAATCCTCATTGTTCCCTATTGGCCCTGTCAAGTCTGGTTCCCGTTTCTATGGCCTCAGCTGATTCACAGTCCATGGATCCTGGATCATTCCCAAGACCTGTTCTCATCCTTGGTGACTGAGTCATCCGAATCTGCACAGGCACTCTGAAGCTCACAGCTTGGTTCCTTCACTTCCACTGATTGCCAGGCTGCCTGACATCCCATCTCCTGTTCGTAAAATTCTTCTGGCTTCACACAAACCTTCCACTAGGAAAGTTTATTCTAGTAAATGGACTAGGTCCTCTATTTGGGCCAAAGATCAGAACTTAGACCCTTTCTCTATGCCTAATCAAAAGATCCTACAATACCTGACTACTCGTTTACATGCAGGAGCCTCAGCTTCAATGATCTCTGTACATTTAGCAGCTACCGCCTTTTTTCATAATGGTCTTGATAATTTATGTCACACCGCCTATGCAAGACCTTTTTGAAAGGAGTATTACATGTTAAACCTCCGGTCAAGCCTCCCTTAGAACCCTGGGACTTGACTTTGGTACTTTAGTCGCTCTCAGGTTCTCCTTTCGAGCCTTTTGATTCATGCGATTTGAAATTTTTGTCATGGAAAACCTTATTTCTAGCAGCACTCACCTCAACGAGAAGAGTATCTGAGCTGCAGGCCTCAAGTGTCAAGAGTCCTTACTTGGTCTTTCATACGGATAGGGCATCCCTTCGTACTGACCCTTCTTTCTTGCCCAAGGTAATTTCTGGCTTTTCTATTAACCAATCTATTGACCTGCCAGTTTTCTTCCTTCAGCATTCTAACAGAGGGGAGTACCTTTTGCATACCCTTGATGTGCATCGGCAGCTTCATTGTTATTTGGACAGGACTAAATCTTTCAGGAAAACAGATCAATTGTTTGTGGCCTTTGCAGGACCCAGATTGAGTAATCCTGTTTCCAAAGTGGCTTTATCTTCCTGGCTTAGAAACGTCATTACCTTTATCTACCAACAGAATAAGCTATCCTTACCTTCCAGAATAAAGGCTCATTCTACCAGATCTATGGCTAGTTCTGTAGCATTTCATTCCAGAGCCTCTATGGATGATATCTGCACAGCAGCCACTTAGGCACGACCTCATACCTCATATCTCATTACAAATTGGATTTGGCTTCCAGGGGACTAGCATCTTTTTGTTCTATGCTGCTCGGGAATATCTTTCTTTAGGGCCACCCAGGACTCAAGTAGCTGGGGACTCTGTCCTATTTGTAATGAATGAAAAAAGATTTAACAACATCAGATAAAGAACTTGCGTTCCATCTGTGTTGTAGATCTTTGTTCATTCATGACTTCCCGCCCTCCTTCCCCCTGCCTGGACTCCTGGTGGACTTTAGGAACTCCTGGTTAGGGTATTTGCTCAGACACAGTCTCCTACTATCTTTTCTATGACTACATCTATTATCCAAGGGTGGGCAAACTCTGTCTGGAGTAACTAGGAGAGGAGCATTATGGGTATGTCTTAGCTGAGAGTTTTTGGCTAGCGTGATCTTTGAAACGGCCTATCGGTTTCGAGGTCCTATTTGTAATGAATGAACAAAGATCTACAACACAGATGGAACGTTATGGTAAGACATAACTTCTTGTTTTTGTTAGTAGACGTGCTCCTTTTGTAGTAGGTATATCTAGAATTTTGAAAATAAATTGTTTTCTTTTTAAGTAGGATGGTGTTTTATTTTATCTATGTTGAAATTAAAAATATTGTATAGAAATCCTCCTAGTGTAACCTATTGTTATGGGGGGTTATTTCTCTAAAGGAATAGAGAAGATTATTATTATTTTTCATTGAACTGGGAAAGTCCATCTGGACATGTGTCCTTTTTCATTGGAGGCCCGGAGAGAAAAGCTCTGCAAAATCATACAATACAGCATAGACAGTACAGTGTATAGTTACAACATATTAGAGAAACATTTAAGTTGATACAATTCTAATGTATAGCAGTGTTAGTTTTAAGTCATAAATAGTTATGCAGGAGACTGAGTAGGAAATTTTTGTAAGACTATATACAACTGAGATGATCATATGAGTGAAATACTTTCTGAGAGGTTGTACTTAGTTCCATTTTAAGGACTTTTTAAGTAAGGGATTATAGACAAGATGAGACAAAGTAATAGAATGGAGTTTAGATACAAGTGTTAACGCTTAAGGAAACGTTCTAGAGTAGAAGTGAGGGATGTAAGGGGGGGGGTGGTAAGGAGTCTAACCTGGGCTTATGGCAGGTGCGTAGCCAGGAGTTTTGTAAGGTGGGTTTTAAGGAGTTGAAACTGTTTAGGTGAGGAGGCATTCATAAGTGGGATGGGTGGATAGTTCCAGAGTTTGGAGATATAGTAGGAGAATAGAGCTTCACCTGCTGAGTTTTTTACTTTGGTGACTTGGAGGAGTAGATTGCTGTTTGAGCGAAGGGATTTGGATGCCAAGTATGGTTGGATTAGGTTTTTAAGGGCTGGGTTTTTTTCTGGATGGTTGAGGATTTTATGGGCTAAGGTTAGTTGATTAAATTGAAGTAATAGAGCGAGTTCAAGTCAGTCCAGTTGCTTGAGAGATTGACAGTGGTTGGATTTATAGTGGGCATTTGTGGCAAATTTGGAGATTTTGTTATAGCAGGTTTCAAGCTTGGTGAGGTCAGTTTTAAGGAGGTTTGTTTAGGATAGGGGATGCATATAAAAGTGTCGATAGCAGGTGTGTTCTAGCAATTGTACTTTTTGCATTTTTACGGAATTTAATAAAAGTTGGGAGTTTGTTAGCCATGTTTCAACAGCTGGAAGGTGTCTTGGGTGATTGTAGGTCATTAAGGGAAGAGGCAGAGCAGATCAGAGTGGAGTTGTCAGCATATTGAGTGATCTTGGCTTGAGGGGTCACAGAGTGGAGGTGATTGGTAGATAGGGAGAAAAGAAGGGGACCAAGCATGGAGCCTTGGGGTACCCCTAAGGTGACTGGTAGGAGGGGTGAGAGGAATTCTTGCCAAAGGACAGTTTGTTGTCGATTTGTTAAGTATCTTTGGAACCATGCTATAGCTGTGTTGCTGAGGCTGTGGGAGGAGAGAATGTTTGAGTTTGGGGTGATTGACCATGTCAAATGCTTTTGACAGGTCCAGGAATATTGCTGAGACAATCTGTGAGTTGTTTCTGAGCTGATTAATAGTGTTTGTTAAGGATAAGAATGGCTGTTGTAGTGCTATGGGCAGGGTGAAAGACATGTTGAGTGTGTAATAGGAGGGTGAGAGTTAATAGATAATCCATGAGTTGTGAGTGAATTACTCTTTCAAGGATTTTAGATAGAGGGGAGAGGATGGCAGTGGGGCAATAGTTAGTTCACGGGAACTACCTCCTTTGTGCAAGGGTATGATGTCTGATATTTTCCAGACCGTGGGAACATAAGACTCAGTGGTGGATCCATTTATAAGTAGAGCTATTGGGTTGCAGATTGCCTCTGATGCTAGTTTTGGATAGTCTGCAGGGAGGTTAGGCAGCTAAGGTAGTTGGTTTTAGTTTATCTAGTAGTTTTTTGATGTAATGGGTGGGGACTGGTTTTATTTTGAAGAGGTTATTGCAGTTTTGTGGGGGGTATTGGGGTTTGATTCTGTGGGGGTAGTTGTGTTATTTAGAGTGTTTGCTAGAAATTGAATGGATTCTGTAAAGTAGTTGTTCACCTGGGTGGCAATGGCTTCACAGCTGTCAGTTGTATTAGACATAGGTGTGGTATTTTTACTTGGTTGTAACAGGTTGTTTACAGCTGCCTAGAATTTTTGTGGGTTATTTTGATGTTTGATTTGGATGTTATTTTTGTCGGTTTTAATTAATTTCTTAGCTTTGTTTCTAAGTTCCAGGAAAAGTTGTTTGTTGGTGCTGGTTTTGTTATTATGGAACTGTAACCAGGCCTTGTCCCCTGTCTTTGAGTACTGCTCTAGTTTCTTTAGTTAACCAGGGTGCATAGTTGGATTGTATTTGAATATTTCTAGTTGGTGCATGGGAATTGAGTATCTCAAGGATGGTGTTATTGAAGGAGACTACTGCCTTATCTAGTAGTAGAAGTTTGAGATGCTCCCATGAACCGTGTTTGATCTAAGATCAGAGATAAATTTGTCTGGATTAAATTGTTTTTTGCTTCTGATTATGCAGTTGGATGAGGTATTTGCTTTCGGTTTCTTAAGAGAAATGTTGGGCAGTGGTCGCTTAGGTTATCGTGGAGGATACCCGAGTGTGTTGCTAGGTGGTGCGAATTTATTAGTATCCAGTCCAGTATGGATTCACATTTAGAGGTTTTATCGGTCCTGGTTGGGGCTGAGATAATTTGGGTATAGCTGTTCAGGTTGATGTGCATAGTGGGATTTGGGGAGGAACAGAGAAGCCAGTCTATGTTAAAGTCCCCCATTAAGATGGTCTCCTGAGGGAGGGGATATAGTACACCATTGCAATAGGTTTTCCAGAGTTGGGGATGTTGTTACCTGATGGGATGCATCCTACTGTATTAAGGTGTTTTTTTGGGGTTGATGGTTAATGGATGAGATATGCAAGGGGATGTTCTGTTTGTTCTTAGGTGGTAGAATGGTTTATTTTTTACTTTTCAAAAGAATGAAATCTGTTACCAAGAAGTTTATCAGTTTATCTATACCTTATTTTGTCCTTGTGAAAAATGCTATATAGGACAAACTAAAAGGCAAGTAAGGAAGAGTCCAAGAGCATGTGAGAGATGTTAAAAATAACATTACAACCAGCCCACTCGCTACACATTATAATGATAAACACAGTGGGGAGCTTTCCTGTTTAACTTGAGCTATTTTGTATTTGTGCTCAAATCTAAATTTATTTTATAATGTTTCAAATGTTTTGTTAAAAGAAGCTTTGTATATTTATATGTATAATGCATTGTATATATGGGGGTTGAATAATGAAATATTTAGTTTTTGGATTAATTATCTGATTGGTGATTTCTGTGTATGTAGTTTCATGGTGGTTTCTGTCTGGGTAATTGTGACATGAAAACTATCTTTAGACTTTTCAAGGCATAAGCAGAGGCATTAGTTTTGTTCATTAAGAAGTGAAATATTTAACCACCATATGGTGCTTTTATATGTTGTCTCTTAGATATATAATTTGGGCATTTTTATTTGTGAAATAGTATGAGTTTTTACTGCACTCTTTATTGCCAGTCACAAGTAGGAACTGGCTATGCGGAGCACTTAATTGGTAATGTGACTTATTCCTTAGTCCTGCAGTTTGCTGGCAAAAACTGTAGGAATTAAGCCCATTTCTCCAGCCATAGATTTTTTGCTACCGGTGATACATTAAGTTACAAGGCTGTATATTATGACTCCAAATTTTTATTGCAACCTAAACATTTCTGTTTTGTAAAGCATTATTTTCTTGTGCTATATCATATCACAGAATTTCATGGGTACATGGTCTATGCAATAGTTATTTCATATGCCACACTGCCAGAGATGCAGGTTTTCATACCGATCGTCATGTGTTTAACCCATTTTAATTACACAGCTTATGGTAATTCTGTTTATCCTTGTAGCGCACAGTAACCATATTGAAGACTCGTTTGCATAAATGTACAGTGAGTGCTTGTTGCATATTATATGAGCAGCTAGCCACACTTGCACTGCGGTTCTTCTAATGAGCTGCTAGGAGATATTTGTGCTTATGGATGAGTATTTCTGTTGAATGATTTTGTTTTCCAGCAGGACCTGCTAATGTAACAGAATTGTAGCATTGTTAGCATGCATCTTTTTTTGTCCATGCATGTTTTTCTCCTTTTTACCATGGTTGCATTCACATGTTAAGGGGATATCTGAATAGTGTATGTATAAGGTAGCTCAAGTGGGGAAGGATGTCTTGGTTAACCTGGTTTGACTGTGTTCACCCCCTCCTGTGAGAGTGTTTCGCAGAGGGGGAGGAGATGGAAGTTACTCTTAATGTCTTCTTTTATTTGGTCATTTGTTTATGTAATTTTAAAACGTTGATCATTTGAGGTGCTACCCCCTCACAGTATGCTCATACCTGCAGGCACTTAAAATGGTTTGTTTATCTAGAGCATATCTTTAGGCTAGGGGCAGAAACTGGAGCACTTGGCAAAATCCTACAGACACTGATGATGTGCAAACTTTGCATAGACCTGATGAACCAAGCATTGTGAGGCAAAAACACTGTCTGCTATATTGTAGTATAATGCTAAAATGGGAAGTATTTTTTTGTGAAGGATCCGAAACTGCTGATTTGAAAGGGCATGTGGATGGAGGATGGAGAGAGGAAAATGTCCAGTTCCAAATTAAATATACCTCGGTGTACTTGTTCTGTAGCTTTAGTTTTATTTTTTATTTTATTTACCATCGTTAACTAGGTTAGCGCACTGGTCCAGGTGAACCATTGTCAGGCTCAGCCCAAGAAAAGCAGATTATAAAATAATACAGTACAAGCACAGCACCCCCCCCCCCCATGTGGGGAGGGGAACATAACATCCTGGAAGTCTGTCTAATGAAAATTGCGTGGAAATCCTAGTAAAGCTATTAGTGTTTAGCAGTAAGGTATATTTGAGTGAGCGTGGAAGACAACAGGTTAAATATAAGTAAATAAGACAGATGACTTATTGACATCTTATGCATATTGTAGGGTAGGTAGCTAGTAGGGCCATGAATGCACTAAGGTCATATGAATATAGGTGGCATTCCTAAAGGATTTAGGAGATTCCTTTCCTCTTCATCATTACTGAAACGTGAATTGTATTGGTCCCCATTAAAAAGAAGGAAGGATTTTCAGTACTGAACAGAGACTGTCTGCCTTAATATGAGTATAGGAGATGCAGCTGTCACCTGAGAGGTTCCTAAAACTGAGATCACAAGGTACTCTTCAGCTTTGTACAGTAAGTGGAAGAGGTGGTGTGTCCATTCCAGTCAGCTTACAACTGTCCCTACTGCTGTTGCATATCTGGACCCAGAATGAAGCTGTGAATTCCAGGTAGGCAGAATGCACACTGTCTTTTTGGCAGTGTTTGTACAGTTTCTTTTAGGGTTACAAAGGTGCACATGTATCATCTTTATCAAAGATTTATCTTGTAAGATGTCAGTCCGGCAGCAAATAAGAATTATTTGCTTAACACAAAACTTGCCATTTACCTGGAGTGGAAATGAAGTATTTTCATAAACCTAGAAGGGGCATTACAGAGCTGTAAACTATGTTCTTGTTGAATTGTTTGAACATTCTGTCACATTCGACAGTAGATGTTTTTTCTGTGAGAGAATGCAACCTGCTTGGATTGTTAACTTGTGACTTGTGAACTGAACATAACTGCATTGACGCAGTCGTATAAGACGCACTTAACTTCTTAAGATGTACCATTTCAAATAAGCGCTCTGGAAAAGGCAGCGTGACCAATCATTCCTTAGTTATTCATAGTTTAAGACCTGAGACAGGTTATTATGCTGTTAAAAAACAATTTTTACAATCTTACAAAGATATGTGTCTGAAGCGTTTCTCTCCAAGCCTCCACTGAAAATTGGCTTTGTTCCAAGTTGGACTTTCCCAACAAACAAGTAAATAAATTTTAAATTTTCCCTGTTTAGTTATTCAGCCGTTTTCCTTTGGGTGGCCTGTGACACAATGGCATTGTCACCTCACAGCAAAGAGGTTCCCTGGTTTGATTCTCATGCCTTTTGCGTAGTCTGCATGTCCTCCTTGTGTTCATGTGTGTTTTCTTCGGTTGCTGTGGTTTCCTCCCACATTCCAAAGACATGCAGTAGGTAGACTGTACACTCTAAACTGGCCATAGGGGTGTGTGTGTGTGTGTGTGTGTGTGTGTGTGTGTGTGTGTGTGTGTGTGTGTGTGTGTGTGTGTGTGCGCAGAAGAACTAATGCGATAGGACTAGCCACCCGGTGTTGTAAACCTCAGCTTTAGATGATTGCAATTGTTGAAGTGACACCCTGACCCCATGTGAAAAATGGAAAAGGTATTGTGGGTGGATGGATGGCCATCCATTTTGTTAACATTAACTAAAAGAACATGCACTAAATAGTTGTGAAGGAATGAGATTTACTTGATACAAGAGATTGATATTGAGTGGCTTTAAATGTTTTAACATGCTCTGAGTATGTAAAGACTCAGAACTTGATGTTTTCTACTTGTATTATTAAGAGCTGTAACTTTCTATATATAGAATGCATTCCAGACCATAGGCTGTGGAGAGTAATGCACCCTCCAGACATTTGAATGCACTCTTTCCTGCCCTTTACACTTCAACTTCACTGGGTGCCTTCATTTTCTTTGACCTCAACAATGTTGTGAATTTTTCTTCGTGGAATTGACAGCTTCCACAAGTTGTTAGGTGTAAGGGGAACACACATGCCCTGAGTTTAATTCTGATCTTTTTACTGTCCTCCAGAATTGTCTGCACAATGTCAGAAGAAGAAGAAGAACAGAATCCCAACGAGGACGACAACAGCAGAGAATGGGAAGTGGTAGATGAAGGTGATAGCAGTACCACCAATACTGATCCTACTGCGAAAGGGAATGAAAGCAAGAAAAGTGTCCCAGGAATTATCTACCTGGGCTACATCCCTCCTTTAATGAGGCCTTCTCATGTCCGCCATCTGCTGAGTGCTCATGGAGAAGTTGGCAGGATATTTTTGCAACCTCGTGGTAAGTAATCTATAGAAATATGGTAGAAAATGTATTTATTTATTTATTTTTTTTAATAAAATGGTGATGCCGACCACAGTTTAGAAGGCCCACACCTGTTTCAGGGGGCGCGCCAATCAGGTTGAAAATGTTACGCAAGTCAGTACTTTGTGAAAGCAGGTTAAATGCAGGACAAGAATTAATGCACATGGTTGTTTGAAGATTAATAGTAAAAGAAGAATGTATTAGTATTAGAAAATTTCATATGTACAGTGCAGCATAGGCTTGTTAAACGGGGAGGCCCAAAATGCTTTTCTGATCTCCAGGTTAGTGAAGTCTTTGTGGTTTGAGTGATGCATATTTTGACAAGCTGTGAGAACTTGTGTTTCAGAGTAGAGAGAATAGAGTAAAGTAAGTTTAGAAAATTAGACAGGAAATGTTCATAACCAAGAATAGCATAGGCTGAAGAGTTTATCAGTCATTAGAAGGCATTTATCATACTGATTGTGGCCAAGTAACAGAATATTGTATAGTATTGCAGAACTGTAAGTCTTATTGCATAATACAAGCTCATTCAGACATATGTGGTTACCCATTAGACGTGAATATTTAGTGGTCAAGTATGTATATATTTAACATAATTTTTAAACCCTCTTTGTTTGCTATAGTGGTATGAAATTTCTCTGAAGTATAGTAACACATGGGATAAGCCAATAGCCAAAGCAGTGCAAGCATGGTACAGATAATTTTTCTGATGCATGTAGGAGGAGTTGGACAGAAACAACACTGTCAATGCTAGGTGGGGTATTGATTCAGTCCACCTGGTATGTTTGTTACCCTGCTGTCTGAATAACCTATCATTGCAGGTGAACAGGTGTATTTTACTTCCTCCTCCTCACCTCCGTGGTGGACTTGGTATGTCCCATTCTCACCTTTAATGGTTTTGTACATGAGGAAAATAGATTTCCAGTCCCTCCTAAGGCATGCCATTCCCACCCATGTTCAGATTTGCCTTATTCTTAAATTACTCTACTCTTTCCTGAAAATAACTGCCCTCTTAGATTTTTAAATTTGAATGTTTTTGAAAGCTGTCATTACTGCCATATGAGTAAAGAAATAGAGATTCTTAAGTGTCATTTTTCTTCTAGTACAGAAATAGTAATCTGTTAGTCTAGTATATCAGAGTCTACACACGTATGGAGATGGGGGAATGTATTTTTTTTTCTACTCAAGTCTTCTGAAAAAATTAGCTCAATTTACAATTTATTTGTGAAAGTTTACATATCACCACAAGAAAGTGTACCCTTTCCTTAAGTGTTTTTGAGGTACATTTTGTGTAGTACCCAAAGTATTTTATGGATGTTCTTCGTGTTTCACTTTTGCAGTCATTATATTTGGGTAATCTGCTGGCAGGTTGCCCTCAGTCGGCCTCTTGGGTCCTGCATCGATTACTGTCCCTACTTCTATGACGTCAGGTCATCAGGGGTATAAAACAACATGCAGCTGACGCCATTGCATCAGTCTTTCTTGCCGCGTGGTGCCTGAAGCAGAAGCAGTTAACAAGTGCCAAGTCGGCCGACTCCTGAAATTTTCGTTTTCGAGTTTCAGAACCAAAGTCTTCAACTATAAGCCAAGTACCCCATTGGGGAAACTTTTTCTTGCTCCTTACCGATGTCAGTAAAAGTTAATAATTGCATTACTTGTGGGAAGTAAATACCTCATAAGGATTTTCATTTGTACTTTATTCCTTGCCTAGGCCCTGAGCACAATGTGCCTTGCTGTTGGTTTTGTGCTAAATTTAATCAACGCACTATTAAACGTCGGTATATTTTTGCTTCTAAATATTTTGGCTCACGATTTAATTATCCAGAAATTTTGTCGGTTAGCAATCTGACTACCCGGAATACCTAAAAAAAACGCAAAGAAAAAGAGACAGGCAGTCGAGGTCCAAAACTGATGACGATGCTTCTCCTAAGCCAGTCGCCAGTCACTCAGGTGCTTTTGCAGCTCCCGATACCCGCTGCTTCTGATTCATAGGCCTCTACTGAGACCCATTCGAAGTCCGGTATGCCACGAGATGCTTCAATTATGGAACCCGCGGATATCTCTACCTTAAATGGGTCCGGAGCCGCTGTGCAGGCACTGGCTTCTGAGGGTGTTTTCAGGCCTCCAGATTTGTATATTAGACTGACGCCGTCTTAAAGACTAAGGCCAAAATCTTAAATCTATGTCTAAAAACCCGAAACCTGGGCCACATGTGCAGGCCCCTGTGCCTAAAAAAACAAATTATCAAAATGGCTGAAGAATTAATTACTCTGATCAGGGGTAGCCAACCCCCTCCTTCTAAGAGGCCTAGGCAAGACATTGATTATGAATCTTCTGAACAGGCTTCTATTTCTTCTGACTCTTCTAATGAACAGGATTTGTCTATACCTACTTATGAGGACTCTAATGCAGAAGATTCCATTCCTTCTGCTTCTCCCCCTGAGGATTTTTCTTTTGGGGAAACTTTACATACCTTAAGGGAACATTTCCACTGGGAAAGTCAAGATTTCTCTGGATCTAAAAAGAGACTTGGGGATTTTCTTCTTCCTCAGCATAGGCCTTTGGCTATACCTCCTGTTCTAGACATTGTTGATGATGATTTTTCAGAATCTAGTATGGCTCCTGATTCTCTGCCTCCAGCTCCTTGTAAGCCAGACAGATACTACAGGGTTCCTGACTCCCACAAATTCCTTTTCAAAAATGCTTTTGCAGATCCCAAAACTATTTCTCAGCGTCCCAAGGGCATTAAGGCCTCTACTGCTAAAAATCCTACCCCTTCTGATAGAGATTCCAGGGCGCTGGATAGATGGGGGTAAGAAGGTTTACACTTCTGCAGCCTTGGCAATCAGGGCTTTAAACTGTCAATTCCATATGCTTAAATATCAACAGCATATCATGGGACTGCTTAAACAGAAAATCATGTTTAATTTCTGACTGTATGGAAAATAAGGATTTACAGGATTTATTGCATTCAGCTGAACAAGTTGGAAAACATACTTTGCAATGTGGTTTTTATTCTTTGGAGGCCTCTTGCAGGGCTGCTGTAAATGGGTCTGTGCTAAGAAGGCATGCTTGGCTCAAAGAGCAAACTCTGCCTTATGTTAAAGCAAAATTGTTGGATGCACCTCAAACATCGCCTCTTTGGTAATGAGGCTGAAGAAGTTTTAAAAAAGATGGAAGATCAAGCTAAATCTATGCAAACTGTGAAATATTTTTTACAAGTGCAACCTCCAAGATTTAGTAGACACTGGCCTACTAAGAACTGGTCCTTTCCAGTTCCTTTGAGAGCCACTCAAGTCAAACCCAGACATTCCAAAGGCTCCAGGTTTCAGTCACAAGGGACTTTTAGAACAAAACAATGGGCTGCCTCCTCCGCCAAATATGGAAACAACAAAGCACCTCTCTATGGTAAACAGTCTCAATGACTTCCCTCTGCATTTACCAAGCACTTGCCTTTTAGCCGCCTCTTTGGGCGAAAGCTGGCACTTTGTGCAAGAAACTGGCAACTTATAACCCAGGACAAATGAGTTTTAAATATAGTATCCCAGGGATACAGATTTCATTTCCAAACGTTGCAAATCCCAAACGGATGGCCAGACCTGCCCCCAAATCAGTGGGCAGAGGCCCAGAAACAAGTACTGTCCCTTATGAACATGGGGGCTATTCACCCAGTACCAGAAGAGGAAAAGGGACAAGGTTTCTATTCAAGACTTTTCCTGGTACCCAGAAAAGACGAATCATGGCGTCCAATTCTGGGCTTATCTAATCTAAACGCATTTCTGGACATTCCAAAATTCAAGATGCTGACTCAACAGTTACTTCCTACGTTAAGTCTAGAGTTACCAACCAGGCATCTTTGCCTAAGAGGCTTACCTGCGTATCCTAGTCAGGGAATCTTGCAGAAGATACCTCCGCTTCAAAGCAGGCTATTTGCATTACCAGATGTTCATCGTGATTCACTGTTGCAGTCATTACACTTGGGTTATCCTGCTGGCAGGCTACCCGCAGTCGGCCTGAATTCCAAAGTCCTGGCCCGGCGTCAGTTGCTGTAACCTCTTCCCTGACGTCAGTGCGTCAGGGGTATTTAAGATGCAGCAGACGCCATTTTCTTCACTCTTTCTTGTCGCGCGATGCCCGAAGCAAAAGCAGTTCGCAAGTGCCGGTCGGCCGACTCCTGAGATTTTCGAAATTGAATTTCAGAACCGAAGTCTTCAATAAAGCTAAGTACCCCGTTGGGAAACTTTTTTCTTGCTCCAGACCGATGTCAGAAAAAGTTAACAATTGTATTTCTTGTGGGAAGGAAATACCTCATGAGGATTTTCATTCTTACTGTATTCCTTGCCTAGGCCCTGATCATAACGTTGCTAGCTGTCGGCTTTGTGCTAGATTCAACCAACGCACTATTAAGCATCTGTTTGATTTTGCTTTTCATTACTTTGGCCGAAAATTCAATTATATAATGCCGTTGGAACAGCCGACGACCGGAGTTTCTAAAAAATGCAAAAAAAGAGGACAGGCATCCAAGATCCAAAACTGACGTTGAGGCGTCTGCTAAGCCTTTCGCCGGTTCGCAGGTTCTCAGTGAGGCGCTTTCGCAGCCCCTGACACCCGCTACCTCAGAGCCACAGGCCGCTGATGACTCCCACGTGGAGCCAGCTAGGCCTCTGAATACTCAAGGTATTGGACACTCAGAAGTCATTCCCTCAGATGGATCCGGAGCCGCTGAGCAGACATCGGCTTCTGAGGGCGTTTTCAGACCTACACAGCTATATGTAAAGCCTACTTCAGCTTCTAAAGCAGATTTAAAGACAAAGAAACAAGTACATCATTCTCCAGGACAAACTTCCATGCCTAAGAAACAGATTCTCAAAATGGCCGAAGACCTTATTACCTTGATCAGGGGTTCCCATCCCCCTCCTGATAAGAGGTCTAGGCAAGAAACAGACTATGACTCTTCAGATCAGGTTTCCATTTCCTCTGGCTCCTCTTCTGTACAGGAATACTCTCTTCCTCCCTATGAGGATTCTGATGCTGAAGAATCCATTCCTTCAGCCTCTCTTCTCCTGAGGATTATTATTTTGGGGAAACCCTGCATACCATGAGGGAGCACTTCCACTGGGAGAGCCAAGATTACTCAGAATCAAAGAAAAGGCTTAGAGATTTTCTTTTACTTCCTCAGCATAGACCTCTTGCTATTCCCCCTGTGCTAGACATTGTAGAAGATGTATTTTCAGAGTCCGGCCTATCTCCAGACTCCTTACCTCCAGCTCCTGTTAAACCAGACAGATACTACAGGGTTCCAGATTCACATAAATTTCTTTATAAAAAAAACCTTGCTGCTGACCCAGAAACTATTTCTCAGGGTCCCAAAGGGGTTAAGGCCGCTACTGCAAAAAACCCTATCCCTTCTGACAGGGATTCAAGGGCACTAGACACAGATGGGGGAAAAAGGTTTACACTTCTGCTACTTTGGCTGTGAGGGTTTTAAATTGTCAATTTCATATGATTAAATATCAGCAATACTTAATGTCACTGTTAAAACAGAAAATGTTGGCCAATTCTGATTGTGCAGAAAATAAGGAAATGCAGGATTTATTGCATGCAGCTGAACAAGTGGGAAAGCTTACTTTGCAATGTGGTTTTGATTCTCTGGAGGCCTCCTGCAGGGCCGCAGTTATGGGTTCTGTCATTAGGAGGCATGCTTGGTTAAAGGAACAAAATCTGCCTGATCATGTTAAAGCAAAATTATTAGATGCTCCATTACAGCATGATACTTTATTTGGTGTTAAAGCAGAGGAAGTTTTGAAGAAAATGGAGGACAAAGCGACATCTATGCAAACAGTAAAGGAATTTTTACAGGTTCAGCCACCAAGATAGCAGGAACTGGCCTACAAAGAATTGGTCCTTTCCAGTGTCGGACAGGCCACAAAGAGGTAGATACAGACGTCCCAGAGGCAGATCCCAGCCCCAGGGCTCATATAGGCCTAAACAGTGGGGGCGCTTCTACCTCCAAAAGTGGAGAAGACCGAGCACAGCCATACAGGAAACAGTCCTAATGACTTGCCTCTGCCAACACCAAGCACTTATCTTCTTGCAGCCCCCTTAGGGGAAAACTTAACACTTTTCTTTCAAAATTGGCAAGTGATCACCCAGGACAAATGGGTATTGAATATAGTGTCCCAGGGCTACAGGTTCCACTTTCACACCCTGCCAAAGGCAAGAGGTATGCCAAACTTGCCACACAATCAATGGGCAGAGGCACAAAAACCAGTTTCGTCCCTTATGAACATGAGGGCCATTCAGCAAGTACCACAACAAGAGCAGGGACAAGGATTTTACTCGAGACTTTTCTTGGTACCCAGAAAGGACAAAGCCTGGAGATCAATACTGGACCTGTCTTTTCTAAACACATTTCTGGATGTTCCAAAATTCAAAATGTTAACTCTGCAGCAGCTTCTGCCCATGCTGGGCAAGAAGGCTTGGCTTGTAACTTTGGATCTAAAAGAGGCATACCTGCATATCCCAATCAGACAATCTTGCAGAAGATACCTCAGATTCATAGCTGGCTCAATGCACTACCAATTCTCTGCTCTGCCCTTTGGCTTATCTACTGTGCCCAGGGTCTTCACAAAATGCCTGGCATGAGTAATTGCATTTTGCAGACAAAGAGGAATTCAAATATATCCTTACTTGAACGACTGCCTTATACAAGCAGAGAACAAGGACACTGTACTAAAGCATCTGGCGTTTGTAAAAAGATTGTTCATTTGCCTAGGGTACACAGTAAACGAAAAGGAATCAAAACTAGTTCCCTCTCAAGAGATAATATTCCTGGGTGCAAGTCTAAATACAATTGCCCAGATGGCTTATCTCACGCCAGACAAACAAAGGCAACTAATTTCTTACTTCAAAATGTTGGCAACAAAGACCCAGTTATCTGCAAGAAAAATTCTGCAGGCTTTGGGCTTCATGGCATTCTGCTAATTCCATATGCCAGACTGCATATGAGGAAACTTCAATGGTACCTAAAAAGTGTCTGGACTCAACATTGTCAAAGCCTGGAAGCATTAATTACCCTCATTCCTTGCCTGCAACAGGACTTTCGATGGTGGGCACATGCCTGTCACCTCAACAAGGGACAGCCATTCACTCTACCCACAGCCAGGCAGTCAATAACAACAGATGCATCAGATTATGCCTGGGAGCACACATGGCAGGAAAATGTATTCAGGGCACATAGTCCACAAGCCAAATGCATCTATATATCAATCAAAAAGAGATGCTAGCTGTTCAGAATGCCCTGACAGCTTTCAAGGATCTACTCCATCCAGGACAACTACTGATAAGGACGGACAATACTACAGTCATGTGGTACATAAACAAGCAGGGAGGCACACATTCCTACCCCCTATACAGACAAGCCATGACTTTGTGGGACACAGCATTGACTTATCAAGTACATCTGCAAGCACAATTCCTGCCAGGAAAGAACAATACTCTGGCAGATGAACTAAGCAGAAACCTCACTGATCCCCATGAGAGGAAACTGGATCCACAAGTCTTCAGCATGATAACAAAGGAATGGGGATGCCCAGACATAGATCTATTTGCCTCACAACTACCAACTACAGAAATTCTGCACAAGGACTTATCACAAGCAAGCATGGAAAGTGGATGCTCTGTCATTCAGCTGGAAAACTCTAACAGTATATGCCTTTCCTCCTCTGCCTCTCCTCCCCAAGGTCAGACAAAAGAAGCCAAGAATGATTCTGATTGCCCCAGACTGGCCACGCCAGCACTGGTACCCAATCCTAAAAAGCTTGTCTCAAGGCCCAGCCTGGACATTGCCTCTAATTCCTCACTTACTGACCCAGCAAAACAATCAGATTCTGCACAGCCAACTCAGGACCCTAAATCTGGCAGCATGGCGGATAATGTAACCATTCAAAACACTCCTCTCTCTCTCTCCCTCTCTCTCTCTCTCTCTCTCTCTGAAGCAGTGATGGATGTTATTTTGGAGGCCAGGAATATTCCTCAGATTTTACAATACCTAACTGAGATGCTGGACCAGGGCCTATCCTTTTCGTCAATTAAAAATTCATGCCTCTACCATTTCAGCTCATTACAATATGGAACCGCCTATTTTTTCCCATCCATTACTAAGGCAGTACCTCAGAGGGGCCAAAAACATAAGACCTCCAAGAAGAGTCCCAATACCTGCATGGGACCTCAATTATGTCTTGGAAAAACTCACACTGCCGCCTTTTGAGCCAGCCAATACAGCTGATATAAAGTTTTTATCTTGGAAAACAGCTCTGCTCCTAGCAATAACCTCCACAAGACGAGTTTCAGAGTTACAGGCATTCATGGCTGTGGAACCTTTCATAATTTTCCATCCAGACAGGGTTTCTCTAAGGACGAACCCAACATTTATGCCTAAGGTAGTGTCCAGTGTGGCCCTTAACCAAACCATTCATTTGCCTACCTTTTATCCAAACCCACAGAACAAGGATGAGAGACTTCTGCATTCCTTGGACATACACAGACAACTACGCTTCTACTTGGACAAAACTAAAGCTTTCAGAAAAACTGAGCAACTTTTAATGGCATATGCTGCAGGATCTCAAGGAAAGCCTATCTCAAAGCAGACTATTTCAAAATGGATAGGCCAATGCATTTGTTTCTACTACTCACAACATGGCAAATCAGTGCCCAAGGGCATTAAGCCTCATTCTACCAGGGCAGCAGCCACTTCAGCAGCCTTTCTCAGAGGAGTACCAACTAAAGACATTTTAGAGGCTGCAACTTGGAGTTCAGTGCACACTTTTACAAAGCACTACCATTTACCTCTCTACTCTAAATCCAGAGCAGGCTTCGCCACTGCAGTTCTGCAAGGCCTTATAGCCTCTCCTAATCCTATTTAGGCCCAGCCACCCAACCTCCGCTTTGGGATTCAACCCAAGAGTAATGACTGCAACAGTGAAACACGATAAACATAGTACAGTTGTGTACCTATCATAAATGTAGATGTTCAAGTGTATTCACTGTTGCAGTCCAGGTTACCCACTCACCATCCCCCTTTTCTTTGCTGGGACTTACCTATACTTCTCTCTCTTATACAACCTATGTGGTGTATTTGCTTATAGATGAAGAAAATGTTTATTTTACTGCATGCATAATTATTGGCATAATTTTTTAGCCTACCTTTTTGGGGGCACCTGACATCTGGGGCAAGAAAAACTGAAGGAAATGGCATCGGCTGCATCTTTTATACCCCTGGCGCACTGACATCAGGGAGGAGGCGACAGCAACCGACGCCGGACCTAGACTTTGGAATTCTGTCCGACTGTGGGTAGCCTGCCAGCAGGATAACCCAAGAGTAATGACTGCAACAGTGAATACACTCAAACATCTACATTTATGCTATGTATACAACTGTACTTTTTTGAGTATAACAGTTTTTATTCTTACAGCTTAAGTGGTAGTGTTTTACTGAGTCAAACGTTTCTTATTAAAAATCTAGTACGTTTTGCATAGCTTGACTCCAATGCAATACTTTTTGTGAACTCTGCAATGGTGATCACTTTTCCCAAGATGATAACCCATGTCAAATTTAAAACTTTTTTCTTGTTCATTTGTAAGTAGTAGGTCCAGGATCTGTCCTTCATGAGTAGGTTGCAGAATTATTTTCATCTCTTCTGTGTAGGGCTAGCAAAGTGAATCTACTGTTTAGATGTTGCTTAAGTAAAGGTGTTTTACCTAATAAATGTCACATTTAAGTTTTCCAGCACCTGCATGTTTCCCACTTCTGCCATTCTAATAATTCTGTGTGTCAAATTTTCCCTCTTTGATTTGGGATAACAGATTTGAATATTTCAAGTGTATGTTTGTTTGGGGGGGGGGGGGGCTGTAGAGTGTAGAGAAGTTTGTGTTTTAGCAATATTGTAGATTTTATTTTCTGTAGTATATTGAAATGTAGTTTCTGTCATACATTTTTTGGGCTGACTTGTCACCTAAACCCAAAAAAGAAATTTGCTGTTGCAGCCATCTATATTCCTCCTGGTGATCCTATCCTAGAACCCATCCTTTTTTGATTACTCTCCATATTCCCTGTGAAACTATAATCCTTGTAGACGGCAGTATTGAATGACCAAAGCATATCAACCACCTCTCCAGATCTTAACATTAATCTCCATGGCATTAACCAACTCATCTCAACACCCACTCGCTTTAATAAGAACATCAGTAATAATGCTACCCCAGACTGGGGTCTTACCTCAGATCCAAACCTGTACTAAAACCCAGGTACACTACCAGACTCCCTGAGTGACCACCCTCCATCTTTGTACATAGACACTCCCTTCAAATACCCAAGACTCATCTTTACACAGACTGTCACAACCTTTCCTCCTCTTTTAAACTGTTCCAAACTCAAACACACTCCTCTCAGTGATGCAGTTTTAGAATTTAACTGTACTTTCCTGGACATCCTAAACACCCTAGCACCATTATGGAAAGTTAGGATAAAAACAAGCTGTACCCCTTGGCTCTCAATGATATCCTCACCCTTATGAAAAATCAGCATCGCACCTGGAAGCACTGGCTAAAAACTAAATCCAGTGTAATACTCCAAAAATATAGAGCTTAGAAATCTCACCAAAAAAAAAAAAAACATATCAATGACAAGAAAAAATTCTACTGTGAAGCCCAGTTTACACACAAGTCTAACCCAAAAAAATGCTGATGCACCATTAACAAGATCCTACAACCCTGGAAGACCCACCAGCCCAAACAATACTCCTCAAGAAACTGCCACCTGGCTAAACACTTTTCATTCAATCTATGACTCGCACAGACCGTAATAACCTTCCACCCCCACCCACCTTTCTCAACACCACCAATACCACCCCATTTTCTGTAACCTGTATGCCCAGTGAATACATAAAATTTCTTCTAATTGAACTAAAATATTGCTCCCCCTCTGCAGATAACCTCCCACCCCTCTATCTTAAACTTGCAGCTCCATCGATAGCCAACCCTATCTGTATACTCATAAATAGGGCAGTCCAAGAATTTACTGTCCCTGACATTTGGAAATCTTTTTACACCGTTCCATTACATAAAGGAGGTAACTCCACTGATCCATCAAACTATAGACTCGTAGCCATTCTCTTGCCACACACTCAAGATTCTTGAAGAATGCATCCACACACAACTTCTTAACTCATCATCTTCTTTCGGCTGTTCCCATTAGGGGTTGCCACAGTGGATCATCTGTTTCCATTTCTTCCTGTCCTCTGCATCTTGCTCTGTCACACCAACCACCTGCATGTCCTCTCTCACCACATCCATAAACCTTATCTTAGGCCTTCCTCTTTTCCTGTTACCTGGTAGCTTCATCCTTAGCATCTTTTTCCCAATATACTCAGCATCCCTCCTCAGCACATCTCCAAACTAACGTAATCTTGCCTCTCTGGCTTTGCCTCCAAACCTTCCAACCTGGGCTGACCCACTAATATACTTATTCCTAATCCTGTACACCATCGTCACACCCAGTGCAAATCTTAACATCTTTAACTCTGCCACATCCAGCTCAAACTCCTGCCTTTTTGTCAATGCTACTGTCTCCAACCCATATAACATAGCTGGTCTCACTACCCTCTTGTAGACCTTCCCTTTCACTCTTACTGGTACTCGTCTGTCACAAATCACTCCTGCCACTCTTCTCCACCCACTCCATCCTGTCTGTACTCTCTTCTTCACCTCTCTTCCACACTCACCTTTACTCTGAACTATTGACCCCAAGTATTTAAACTCATCCACCTTCGCCACCTCTACTCCTTCCATCCTCACAATTCCTCTATCCTCCCTCTCATTCACACACATATTATTCTGTCTTAGTCCTGTTGACCTTCATTCCTCTTCTCTCTAGAGCATATGTCCATCTCTCCAGGGTCGTCTCCACCTGTTCCCTACTCTCACTACAGATCACAATGTCATCTGCAAACATCATAGTCTACGGGGACTCCTGTCTGATCTCTTCTGTCAACCTATCCATCACCATTGCAAATAAGAAAGGGCTCAGAGCTGACCCTTGATGCAGTCCCACCTCCGCCTTAAAAGCATCCGTCACTCCCACCACAGACCTCACCGCTGTCACACTACCCTCTTACATATCATGTACCAGTCTTACATACTTCTCTGACACTCCCGACTTCCTCATACAGTACCACAGCTCCTCTCTGGGCACCCTGTCTTATGCTTTCTCTAAGTCTACAAAAAAACATTGCATCTGTAGTGCTCTTTCCCGGCATTAAATCATACTGCTGATCACTAATCATCACATCCCTTCTTAACTTAGCTTCCACTACTCTTTCCCATAACTTCATGCTGTGACTGATCAATTTAATCCCTCTGTAGTTACTACAGCTCTGCACATCACCCTTATTCTTAAAAATCAGTATCAAAACACTTCTCCATTCCTCGGGCATTCTCTCATTTTCCAAGATTTCATTAAACAACTTCTTAACTAATTGACAAAAATCTTCTGACCTCTATTCAACATGGCTTTAGGTCAAACCATAGCACATCAACCGCCCTTCTGTCTTTTACACATACTGTCGCTGAGGCCAAAGATAAAAACCTACTGGTGTCATGTCTTTTCCTTGACCTTTCAAAAGCCTTTGATTCCGTTTCACACTCTAAACTACTAACTAAACTTGCTGACCTCAACCCCTCCTCATCGATTATTCTCCGGTTCTCTAACTACCTTCCAACAGGCTACAGTCAGTCAGATGGCTTTCTTCCTGCTCCCCTTTCTTATCCATCCAGACTGCTGTCCCCCAGGGCTGCATTATAGGCCCTCTTCCTTTCAACATCTTCAACAAACGTACACTCTGCCTGCACCGCCTCCTCCCTGATTCAATACACAGATGACTCTGTCTTTTATCTCCTGCTCTGATGGCATCTCTCACATACACACTCTCACTCAAAACACATTCCCCAATGTTGAACAATGGCTAAGTGACAATCAGCCCATCCTAACCCCCCTCCAAAAAAAAAAAAAAAAAAAGCTTCTCCTTTTTCTCCCTAAACCCCTCTCCCATCATAAAGCCACCTTTCCCATCTCATCACATGACAACAGCCTTATTAAAGCTGATTCTCACACTAAACCTCTAGGTATTCTAACTGATGACCAATTAAAATTTGACCTCCAAATACAACACTGCATTAAAAAGACCAATCAAAAAAATGGGTCTGCTCTATAGAAACAAGAAATTTCTAGCCTCTTGACTCCAAACCTGCTGTGACATAAGCTTTCCTCCTACCCTACCTTTTGTGCACCCCTCCTATACTCACATTTCTATAAGCTAGCTTCATAACCAAGCTGGAACAAACTTATAGCAACTTAGCTCGATTTGCCAGCAATCAGCCACCCAAATCCCATCAATGCCTTGCCTTAAAACAACTTCAATGGCTTGAGTTCCCACAACTTCTCCTCCTTTCCCAGCTACAGCTGACACACCTTACTAAAGAAACCCTGAGCCTGCCCTTCCCTCCTCCCTCATATCCCTCTAAACTTCCCCTCTCGAGCTCTGCGCAGCTCTCGTCAACACTTTCTTAATATGTACAAAACCAACAAAAACATTGGCAAACTTCTATATAAAGGCACAGTGTCCCAAGCTTGGAACAATCTCCCACCAAATAGAAACATTAACTGTACAAACCGCTTCATAACTGAACTTAAAACTATCTTCTTAACCGAGCTCCTGCCCATGCCAGGACCCTACATAGCCCCCACACACACACACACACACGCACACACACACACATACACACACACACTTACACTTACTTTGTACTCTAAATCTGGAGCTTCTTTCTATGCATACTCATAGTAAACAGCAACACTATCGTGTTTCTACTACCAATCTAGCTTTTAGATCTGAACACCAGCACTATTATGTTTTTATTACCAACCTAGCTCTGTTTTCTTTAATATTATGACATACTAGTATGTACCTGTGTTAACTCCTCTACTGATCACTCAGCATTTTATTTTTGTATATACTTTGATTGTAACCCTCTACTGTAAATGTGTTAAGTGATATTAACTATGTAATTCTCTTGCTTTTCCAGTGTATGAAGTAACCCTGATAATACTGTTTTTCGAATGTGTACATGTTAATGTCCTATTTATTTATTTTTTTTTCTGAAGATTTTTTCCTTTGGTCTCAAAACAGGCCTTTCACATTGGACTAACCCGGTTAACAAATGACAAATAAATAAATAAATGTTTTGCTGAGGCAAGTGTGTCTATAAAGGTTTGCTACCATAATGCAGAGGTGTGGGATTTGCTCCTGATTGGAAAGATTCACTCCGACCAGATGCTTTCTTCCGGAATAAGTAAATTCTGCCATGTCCTCAGCCCTCTGCCACAGATTATTGTAGGTGTAGCTTCAGTTTGGTTTGTAAACGGTAAACAAGTTGCAGTACTCCTTGGTAGGGCTTCTGTCATTTTTAATTTTGGGTTTCTAATACCATGACAGGAATGGACCCCATTCCTAAGTCAAAGTACGATTAAAGTTCATGAAATTAGTGTTATTTCACTCTGATGTTAGCCAAAAGTGCTCTTTGCAGCACCTACAATGTGCCCAGTAATGACTTCTGGAATTCATATGGTGTTATGAATTGGCAACGTATCTAAATATGATTGTAAATTCTTAGTATTTCTGCGTCGGATGCTGTCGCTTCTTCCATGACGTCAGGTCATCAAGGGTATAAAAACAGGCAGCCGACGCCATTACATCAGTCTTTCTTGCTGCAGGAGCCTGAAGCAGAAGCATTTCGCAAGTGCCAGTCAGCCGCTACCTGAATTTTCGTTTTCCAGTTGAATAATCCTGAAGTCTTCTAAAGCTAAAGTTGGTGCTCCTTTTTTCTTGCTCTAACCAATGTCAGAAAGTTAACAATTGTCTTGCCTGTGGAAAGCAAATACCTCACAGAGTTTTTCAGTCTTACTGCATCACCTGTTTAAGCCCAGACCATGACGTCCCTCGCTGTCTGTTTTGTGCCTTGTTTAATGCCTGAACCATTCGTCGGGCTATCCTTGTTGCTAAATTCTTTTGCTCTCTCTCTGTACTATGATATGACTTCAGTAAGCCAACCGACTACCGATCTTTCTAAAAAACCTTAAGGATAAAGACAGACCGCATAGGTCCAAAACTGCTGCAGATGCTTCCTCTAAGCTAGTTGCCAGTCCGCCAGTACTCGGGCGCCTGATACCCGCTTCTGTGGATTCGCAGGCCTCTGCTGAGACCCATTCGGAGTCCGGTGTGCCGCTTGATGCTTCTTCGACTACAGAACCTACGGATGTCTCTACCTTGGATGGGTCCAGAGCCGCTGTGCAGGCACTGGCTTCTGAGGGAGTTTTTTGTCCCACCGATGTTCAAGTCATACCGATGACTTCAACCAAAACCACCGAGTTTCTTAGGCCCACAGTACGCACTACGCCTAGAAAACCGACCAAAGTGCATGCTCAGGCACCCATGCCACAAAAACAAATGCTTAGAATGGCTGAAGACCTCATTACCATGATTAGGGGAAGCCAGCCTTCCCCAGCTAAGAAACAAAGAACCGAGTTCCCTTCAAGTTCTACAGACCAGGAGTCGGATGACTCTGACTTTTCTGACTATGAAGATATGCCCTTATCCACCTATGAGGATTCTGATGCAGAGGACTCCATTACCTCTGCCTCTCCTCCATAGAATGTTTCTTTTGGGGAAACCTTGCATGCTTTAAGAGAGCATTTCCGCTGGGAATGCCAAGACTATCCTCAGTCTAAAAAGAGACTCAGAGAATTTTTACAGTTGCCTCAGCACTGGCCTTTAGCTATTCCCCCTGTCCTGGAGGTGGTGGATGATGTTTTCATGAGATCCAGTGTTAACTTTACCTTTGGCCCCTAGGAAACCAGACTGGTACTACAGAGTACCTGATTCTCACCAGTTTCTTTTCAAGAACCCTACTGCTGACCCTGAGATCATTTCCCAGGGACCTAAAGGTGTTGAGGCTACTACAGCCAAAAATCCTACCCCTTCGGACAGAGATTCCAGAGCTTTGGACAGATTGGGTAAAAAGGTATACACCTCTGCAACTCTTGCTATCAGGGCATTGAATTGCCAGTTTCACGTGATAAAATACCAGCAATACATTGTGGAACTTATTAAACAAAAAGTGGTAACCTTTCCAGATTGTACAGAAAATAAAGAACTGCAGGAGCTTATGCATTCTGCAAATCAAGTAAGTAAGCAAGCATACTTTGCAGTGTGGCTTTGATGCACTAGAAGCATCTTGCAGGGCAGCAGTCACTGGCTCTGTACTGAGAAGACATGCTTGGCTGAAGTAACAGACCACAGACCTTGCCAGATCATGTCAAATCTAAATTACTAGATGCACCATTGAATAAGACCGTTTGTTTGGCACCAAAGCAGAAGTAGTTCTTAAAAAGATGGAAGAAAAAGCTAAATCTATGCAAACTGTTAAAGAATTCCTACAGGTGCAACCACCTAGGTTCAGTAGGCATTGCCCTTCAAAACAATGGTCCTTTCCAGCAACCTCCAGGCCTGCCCAAACTAGGCCCAAGGGAAACAGACCACCCAGACTACAGTCTCAGCGTATGCAGAGATCTAAGCAGTGAAGTGACACCACCCCTAAAGCAGGGAGTGGTAAGCCACCTCCTTATGGAAAAAGCGCTCAATGACTTTTCACCTCTACTTCCCAGCCCTATCCAATTGCTTGTGCCCCTAGGAGGAAAACTTGCCTTTCATGCAAAAAACTGGATAACCATCACTCAGGACCGATGGGTCTTAGACATAGTATCCCAGGGGTACAAATTTTATTTCCATTCACCGCCAACCCCAAGCGGGTTTCCAGACCTTCCTCCAAACCAGTGGGCAGAGGCCCAAAAACAAGTACTTTCCCTGCTCTATATCAGAGCTATTCAATCTGTTCCAGCAGAAAAGAGGGGTCAAGGATTCTACTCCAGACTATTCCTGGTACTCAGAAAAGAGGGCTCCTGGCACCCAATCCTAGGTTTTTCAATTCTCAACACCTTCCTGATGGTACAAAATTCAAGATGCTTACCCTGCAACAGCTTCTCCCTATGTTAGCCAAGGATGCCTGGTTAGTCACCCTAGACTTAAAAGAAGCCTATCTGCACATCCCCATTGAGGGAGTCGTGCAGAAAATATCTACGTTTCAGAGCAGGGTCTATGCATTACCAGTTCTCTGCACTTCCCTTTGGCTCATCTACTACGCCCAGGGTATTCACAAAATGCCCGGCTCCAGCCATTGCATACTGCAGGCAGAAAAATATCCAAATTTACCTGTACTTGGACGACTGCCTGATTCAGGCGGACAGTCAGGAATTGCTGCTTCAGCACCTGGCATTTGTAAAACAGCCTACTCACTTAATTGGGGTTACACCATCAGCGAAAAGAAATCAAAACTGGTACCCAGTCAAAAGATTGTATTCCTGGGAGCAAGCTTAGACACAGCTTCCCAGATGGCATTCCTCAAACAGGTCTATCTGACAGGCTACTTCAAACTAATGGCCACCAGAACCCAGCTATCTGCAAGAAAAATACTGCAAGCCGTAGGGTTCATGGCCTCATGTATTCTGTTAATTCCATATGCAAGACTGCATATGAGGAAACTTTAATGGACTTTGGTGCCAACATTCTCAGGACCTGGAAACAGTCATTCCTATCATACCTTGTCTAAGGACAGAGTTCCTAGTGTGGGCAGAAGCATGCAACCACAACAAGGGACGGCCTTTCACTCAACCACAAGCCGCCCAGACCCTGACCACAGACGCATCAGATTATGCATGGGGAGGCTCACATGGCTGGCAAATTTATTCAGGACCACTGGAGCCCAAGTCAAATCCGTGTGCACATCAACCAAAAAGAGATTCTAGCTGTACAGAATGCCCTGACAGCTTTCAGACACCTACTCTCTCCAGGACAACTGCTGAAAAAAACAGACAACACCACAGATGATGTTCGTGTTTCAGTGTTGCAGTCATTACATTTGGGTAATCTACTGACAGGTTGCCCTCAGTCAGCCTAATTAACAAAGTCTTGGGTCGTACGTCGGTTGCCGTCACTTCTTCCATGCCGTCAGGGGTATAAAACATGCAGCTGACACCATTTTGTCAGTCTTTCTTGCCATGCGGTGCTCTAAGCAGAAGCATTTTGCAAGTGCCGGTCGTCCGACTCCTGAAATTTTCATTTTCGAGTTTCAGAACTGAAGTCTTCAACTTAAAGCTAAGTACCCCGTTGGGGAAACTTTTTCTTGCTCCTTACCGATGTCAGTAAAAGTTAATAATTGCATTACTTTTTGTGCTTTTATTTAATCGGCACACTATCTGTCGTCGGTACATTTTTGCCACTAAATATTTCGGTTCTCTGTTTAATTATCCAGAAATGTCAGTTAGCCATCTGACTACCGGAATTCCAAAAAAACGCAAAGATCAAGACAGAGACAGGCCGTCGAGGTCCAAAACTGCCAACGGCTCTTCTCCTAAGCCAGTCACCAGTTCGCCGGTACTCAGTGAGGTGCCCCTGATACCCGCTACTTCTGATTCGCAGGCCTCTACCGAGACCCATTCGGAGTCCGGTATGCCGCGAGATGCTTCGTCTATGGAACCTGCGGATGTCTCTACCTTGGATGGGTCTGGAGCTGCTGAGCAGACACCGGCTTCTGAGGGTGTATTCAGGCCTACAGACTTGCATATTAAATCGACTCCACCTTTATTACTAAGGTCTAAATCTCAATCTATGTCTAAAAAAACGATGCCCAGGCCACATGTTCAGGCCCCTATGCCTAAAAAACAAATGATCAAAATGGCTGAAGATCTAATTACTCCTGTACTAGATATTGTTGATCAGTATGTCCCCTGATTCCCTGCCTCCGGCTCCTAGTAAACCTGACAGATACCACAGGGTTCCTGAGTCCCACAAATTCTTTTTCAGAAATCCTGTTGCAGATCCAGAGACCATTTCTCAGGGGCCCAAGGGCATTAAGGCTTCTTCTGCTAAAAATCCTACCCCTTCTGATAGAGACTCCAGGGCGCTGGATAGATGGGGTAAAAAGGTTTATACTTCTGCAGCCTTTGCAATACGAGCTTTAAACTGCCAATTTCATATGTTAACATATCAGCAGCATATTATTGGACTGCTTAAACAGAAAATAATGTTGATTCCTGACTGTGTGAAAGATAGATTTACAGGATGTAATGCATTCTGCTGAACAAGTTGGAAAACCTACTTTACAATGTGGTTTTGATTCTTAAGGCCTCCTGCAGGGCTGCTGATGTTCTTCGTGTTTCAAAGTCTTGGGTCCTGCTTCGGTTGCTGTCTCCTCTTCCATGACGTCAGGTCGTCAGGGGTATAAAACAAGCAGCCGACGCCATTTTCTTTAGTCTTTCTTGCCGCGCGGTATCCGAAGCAGAAGCATTTTGCAAGTGCCGGTTGGCCGACTCCTGAAATTTTCGAGTTTCAGAACCGAAGTCTTCACTAAAGCTAAGTACCCCGTTGGGGAAACTTTTTTCTTGCTCCATACCGATGTCAGAAAAAATGAATGATTGTATTACTTGTGGGAAGCAAATACCTCGTAAGGATTTTCATTTATACTGTATTCCTTGCCTAGGCCCTGATCACAACGTGCATGGCTGTCGGTTTTGTGCTAGATTTAACCAACGCACTATTAGCGTCGGTATATTTTTGCCTCAAAATATTTTGGAAACAGATTTAACTACCCGGAAATGTCGTCAGATAGCAATCAGACTACTGGAGTACACAAAATACAGAAAGAAAAGGACAGAGACAGACAGTCAAGGTCCAAAACCGATGACAAAGCTTCTCCTAAGCCAGTCGCCAGTTCACCGGTACTCAGTGAGGCGCTTTTGCAGCCCGTGATACCCGCTACTTTCTAGTCGCAGGCTCCTACCGAGACCCATGTGGTGTCTGGCACACCGTGAGATACTCAAAGTATTGGACCCACGGATGTATCTCCCTCGGATGGGTCTGGTGCCGCTGAGCAGGCACCGGCTTCTGAGGGTGTATTCAGGCCTCAACATTTTTATATCAAACCGACGACAGCTGCAAAACCAAAGACAAAAGCAACTTCTAAAGCTAAAAAAACGACGCATGAGCCACGTGCACAGGCCACTATGCCTAAAAAACAGATGATCAAAATGGCTAAAGACCTCATTACCTTGATCAGGGGTTCCCAACCCCTCCTGATAAGAGGCCTAGGCAAGACACTGATTATGAATCTTCAGATCAGGTTTCTATTTCTTCTGATTCCTCTTCTGATCAGGAATTATCTATACCTCCCTATGAGGATTCTGATGCAGAGGAGTCCATCCCATCTGCATCACCTCCTGAGGATTATTAATTTGGAGAAACCTTGCATACTTTGAGGGAGCATTTTCACTGGGAGAGTCAAGTTTTTTCAGAATCAAAAAAGAGGCTCCTGGATTTCCTTCTCCCTTAGCACAGGCCTTTAGCCATATCCCCTGTTTTAGACATTGTGGATGATGCGTTTTCGAAGTCGAGCTTGACTCCAGACTCCTTACCTCCGGCTCCCGGTAAGCCTGACCGATATTACAGGGTCCCTGACTCGCACAACTTTTTATTTAGAAACCCTGCTGCTGATCCAGAAACTATTTCACAGGGTCCAAAGGGAGTTAAGGCCTCAACAGCAAAAAATGCTACCCCCTCCGACAGAGATTCAAGGGCACTCGATAGATGGGGAAAGAAGGTTTATACATTTTCAACCTTGGCAGTTAGGGCCTTAAACTGCCAGTTTCGTATGCTCAAGTATCAACAACATGTTATGGGATTGCTGAAACAGAAAATGATGTTGACTTCTGAATGTGCAGAAAATAAAGAAGTGCAGGAATTATTGCATGCAGCTGAACAAGTTGGAAAGCATACTTTGCAATGTGCTTTTGATTCCTTAGAGGCCTCCTGCAGGGCCGCAGTTACTGGATCTGTGATTAGGAGGCATGCCTGGATAAAAGAGCAAAATGTGCCTGATCATGTTAAAGCTAAATTACTAGATGCACCTTTATAGCATGATACTCTGGTATTAAGGCTGAAGAGGTTTTAAAGAAAATGGAAGACAAAGCTAAGTCTATGAAAACTGTAAAAGACTTCTTACAAGTGCAGCCACCAAGATTCAGTAGACACTGGCCTGCAAAAAATTGGTCCTTTCCTGTGTCCGACAGAGCTCAAAGGGGCAAATCCGGATGCCTTAAGGGTTCCAGATACCAGGCACAAGATTCTTACAGGTCAAAGCAATGGGGTGCTTCTACCTCCAAATGTGGAGGAGATAAAGCGCAACCCTACAGAAAACAGTCCCAATGACTTCCCTCTGCCTTCACCAAGCACTTACCTTTTGGCAGCACCCTTAGGGGGGAAATTAGCACTTTTTGCTCAAAATTGGCAGTTTACCCAGGACAAGTGGGTGCTAAACATAGTATCACAGGGATACAGATTCTATTTCCATACTCTGCCAATGGCAAATGGTTGGCTGTATCTGCCAAAAAATCAATAGACAGAGGCACAGAAACAGGTTACCTCCCTCATGGATATGGGGGCCATTCAGCCAGTACCAGAACAGGAAAAATGACAAGGTTTTTACTCGACTGTTCTTGGTACCCAGAAAGGACAAGGCCTGGCGGCCAATACTGGATTTATCAATTTTGAACACATACCTGGACATTCCAAAATTCAAAATGCTGACTTTGCAGCAGCTTCTGCCCATGCTGGGCAAGAATGCTTGGCTGGTGACATTAGACCTAAAAGAGGCATATCTGCATGTCCCAATAAGGGAATCGTGCAGAAGATACCTCCATTTCAAGGCTGGCTTAATGCAGTACCAATTCTCTGCACTGCCCTTTGGCTTATCTACTGCACCAAGGGTCTTTACAAAGTGCCTGGCACCAGTAATTGCTTTTTGCAGACAAAGAAGTATACAGATATATCCTTACTTGGACGACTGTCTCATTCAAGCAGAGAACAAGGACATTCTTCTACAACACCTGGCATTTGAGAAAAGGCTTCTAACATGCCTAGGGTACACAATAAGTGAAAAGAAATCACAACTGGTACCCTCTCAAAAGATAACATTCCTGGGTGCAAGCTTGAATACAACTGCCCAGATGCCTTTCCTCTTGCCAGACAAGCAAAGGCAACTGACTACTTACTTCAAACTGATGGCAACAAAAACCCAGTTATCTGCAAGACGAACTCTGCAGGCTTTGGGCTTCATGGCATCCTGCATCCTACTGATTCCATATGCAAGACTGTATATGAGGAAACTTCAGTGGTACCTAAAACATTTATGGAGTCAACATGGTCACAGTCTGGAAACAATGATTCCTCTCATTCCTTGCCTACAACAGGAGTTTCTATAGTGGGCAAAGGCATGTCACCAAAACATGGGACGGGCCTTCACTCTACCCCCTACCAGCCAAACCTTAACAGACGCATCAGATTATGCATGGGGGGCCCACATGGCGGGAAGATGCATTCAGGGCATGTGGACCCCAAAACAAATGCATCTGCATATCAACCAAAAAGAGATGCTAGCTGTTCTAAATGCCCTGACAGCCTTCAAGGACTTACTTCATCCAGGACAACTACTGATTAAAGACGGACAACACCACGGTTATGTGGTATATAAACATGCAGGGGGGCACGCACTCATACCCCCTTTGCAGATTAGCCATGGCACTGTGGGACACAGCTTTGACTTGCCAAATACATATTCAAGCACAATTCTTGCCAGGAAAACAAAATACTCTGGCAGACGATTTAAGCAGAAACCTTATGGACCCTCACGAGTGGAAACTAGATCCACAAGTCTTCAGCGTGATAAAGAAATGGGGGAGTCCGGACATAGATCTATTTGCCTCTCCTCAAAATTATCAATTGAAAAGATTCTGCACAAGGACTTATCACAGACCAGCATGGAAAGTGGACGCCCTATCCTTCATTTAGAAAAACCCATCAGTTTACGCCTTTCCTCCTCTGCCTGTTCTTCCCATGGTCCTACTAAAAGTCAGACAAGAGAAACCAAAGATGATACTAATTGCTCCGGACTAGCCCCGCCAATACTGGTACCCAATCCTGAGGAACTTGTCTCAATACCCAGCTTGGACCTTACCTCAAAGACCTCAACTACTGTCCCAGCAAAACAATCAGATCCTGCACAATCAACTCCAAACACTGAACCTGGCAGCATGGCTGATCATGTAGTTATGCAAACAACACCTCTCAGTAAATCTGTGATGGATATCATTTTGGAAGCCAGAAGGCCTAGTACTAGAAAACCTTATGCTGATAAATGGCAGAGATTCTGTGCTTGGAATCAAGTATAAGGAACTGATACGGCAGAACCAAATATTCCTCAGATATATTACAATACTTGACTGAGATGCTTGACAAAGGCCTATCTTTCTCATCAATTAAAATCCATGCCTCTGCCATTTTGGCTCATTACAATACAGGGCCACCAATCTTTTCTCATCCTTTACTAAAGCAGTATCTTAGAGGAGCCAAAACTTTAAGGCCTCCCAGAAGATCACTAATACCTGCATGGGACCTCAATTGTGTTGGAAAAGCTCACCCTGCCTCCATTTGAACCAGCTGCTACTGCAGATATGAAGTTCTTACCATGGAAAACAGCTCTGCTGTTGGCAATTACTTCAGCAAGAAGAGTCTCAGAGCTACAGGCCCTCATGGCTCTGGAGCCTTTTATCATATTTTACCCAGACAGGGTGTCTCTGAGGACCAATCCTTCATTTATGCCTAAGGTGGTTTCCAGTGTGGCCATTAACCAAACTATTCATCTGCCAACCTTTTATCCAAATCAGCAGAACAAGGGAGAGAGAATTCTGCATTCCTTGGACGTACACAGACAGCTAAGATTTTACTTGAGCAGGACTAAAGCTCTAAGAAAAACTGAGCAATTACTAATGACATATGCTGCAGGTTCAGAAGGAAAGGCTATTTCAAAGCAGATTATTTCAAAGTGGATAAGCCACTACATTCGTTTCTGCTACTTACACCATGGCAAACCTGTGCCCAAGGGCATTAGGTCTCATTCCACCAGAGCTGCAGCTACATCAGCAGCCTTTTTCAGAGGAGTACCAACCAAAGACATTTTAGAAGCTGCTTCTTAGAGATGTTCATCATGTTACACTGCTGCAGTCATTACACTTGGGTTATCCTACCATCAGGCAGTTCCCCAGTCGGCCAGAGTTCCAAAGTCTTGGTACGGCGTTGGTTGCTGTCGCCTCCTCCCTGACGTCAGTGCGACAGGGGTATATAAGCTGCAGCTGACGCCATTTTCTTCAGTCTTTCTTACCGTGCGGTGCCCAAAGCAAAAGCAGTTCGCAAGTGCCGGTCGGCCGACTCCTGAGATTTTCATTTCCGAATCCCGAACCAAAGTCTTCTACAAAGCTAAGTACCCCATTGGGGAAAGTTTTTCGTGCCTCAGTCCGATGTCAGTAAAAGTTAATAACTGTATTTCTTGTGGGAAGCAAATACCTCATAAGGATTTCCATTCTTATTGCATCCCATGCCTAGGCCCAGACCACAACGTCACTGGTTGTCGGTTTTGTGCTAGGTTTATCAAGCGCACTGTTAAACGTCTGTTTGATTTTGCCCGACATTACTTTGGCAGAAAATTTAATTATACGATGCCGTCGGAACTTCCGATGACCGCAATTCATAAAAAGCGCAAAGACAGGCATCCGAAGCCCAAAACGGACGACGACTCCTCTTCTAGGCCAGTCGTCAGTTCTCCGGTTTTCAGCGAGGTGCCTTCGCAGCCCCTGACTACCGCTTCTGCAGAACCACAGGCAGCCACCGACTCCTTAGTGGAGATGGCTGGGCCATTGGACTCCCAAGTTAAACAGATGACGACGCCTCTTCTAGGCCAGTCATCGGTTCTCCGGTTTTCAGCGAGGCGCCTTCGCAGTCCCTGACTACTGCTTCTGCAGAACCACAGGCAGCCACCGACTCCTTAGTGGAGATGGCTGGGCCATCGGACTCCCAAGTTTTACAGACTACTGAAACCGACCCTGCAGAGGGATCAGGTGTACATGAGCCTCCTGCAACTTCAGAGGGTGTATTCAGACCTAGTCAGCTTAGCCTTAAACCCTCTTCTAAGTCTAAACCACCTCTTAAATGTAAGAAATCACTGTCTCTAGGGCAGACCTTCATGCCTAAGAAACAAATGCTCAAAATGGCCGAAGACCTGATCACTCTGATCAGGGGGTCCCATCCCCCTCCTGATAAAAGGCCCAGACAGGATGTGGATTCTGACTCCTCCGACCAGGTGTCCATTTCCTCACAGTCTTCCTCAGACCTAGGTTACTATTTACCCCCTTATGAGGATTCTGATGCTGAGGAATCCATTCCATCAGCCTCTCCCCCAGAGGATTACTCTTTTGGGGAAACTTTACACACCATGAGGGAGCATTTCCATTGGGAGGGCCAGGATTACTCAGAATCCAATAAAAGGCTCAGAGAATTCCTACTTTTACCTCAACACAGACCCCTGGCTTATTCCACCAGTGTTAGACATTGTGGATGATGTGTATACTGAATCCAGCTTAAATCCTGATTCCTTACCTCCAGCTCCAGTTAAACCAGACAGGTATTAGAGTCCCTGACTCACACAAATTTCTGTATAAAAGCCCAGTGGCAGACCTAGAAACTATTTCTCAGGGACCCAAAGGGGTCAAGGCCTCATCAGCAAAGAATCCAGTTCCCTCTGACAGAGATTCCAGAGCATTAGACAGATGGGGAAAGAAAGTATATACATCTGCAACTTTAGCAATGAGGGCTTTGAATTGCCAATTTCACATGTTAAAATACCAGCAATTTCTGATGTCTCAGTTGAAACAAAAAATGCTTTCAGATACAGATCTCCTAATTTTAAAGAAATGCAGGATTTATTTCATGCTGCTGAACAAGTGGGAAAACATACTTTGCAATGTGGTTTTGATTCTTTAGAGGCCTCCTGCAGAGCAGCAGTTACAGCCTCTGTCATTAGAAGACACGCATGGTTAAAGGAACATGCATTGCCAGATCATGTTAAAGCAAAACTACTGGATGCATCCTTGCAGCATGATGTCCTATATGGAGTTAAAGCAGAAGAGGTACTAAAGAAAATGGAGGATAAGGCAAAATCTATGCAAACAGTGAAAGATTTCTTACAGGTACAGCCTCCAATATTTAGCAGAAACTGGCCAACAAAGAATTGGTCCTTTCCTGTTACAGACAGACCTCAAAGGGGCAAATACAGGCGTCCAAGAGGCAGAAGACAGCCACCAAGGTCCTTACAGGCCTCGACAATGGGGTGCACCAGGCCAGAAAGAAGGAGAAGACAGACAACAACCTTACAAAAAACAGTCCCAATGACTTCCCACTACAGCTGCCAAACATTTCTCTCTTGGCAGCCCCACTGGGAGGAAAACTGGCTCTTTTCTATCACAATTGGCATATGATCACCAAAGACAAATGGGTTCTCAATATCATTTCACAGGGTTACAGGTTCCACTTTCACACTCTGCCAAGGTTAAAAAGAATGCCAAATCTGCCATCAAATCAATGGGCAGAGGCTCAAAAACAAATTACAGCACTCATGACCATGGGAGCTATTCAAAAGGTACCTCCGCGGGAACAAGGACAAGGATTTTACTCAAGAAAGCCTGGAGGCCTATTTTGGATCTTTCATCTCTAAACACTTACCTGGATGTCCCGAAATTCAAAATGTTGACATTACAGCAGCTTCTTCCCATGCTGGGTAAGCAAGCTTGGCTCGTGACTTTGGACCTCAAGCAGGCATACCTGCATAAGATACCTCAGATTCATAGCTGGTCCAATGCATTATCAATTCTCTGCACTGCCCTTTGGCTTATCTACTGCACCCAGGGTCTTCACAAAGTGCCTGGCACCAGTAATTGCATTTTGCAGACAGAGGAATTCAAATTTACCCATACCTGTACGACTGCCTAATTCAAGCAGAGAGCAACCTAAAGCATCTGGCGTTTGTAAAAAAGTTACTAAGTTGCCTGGGGTACACAGTAAATGAAAATAAATCAAAATTAGTGCCCTCACAAGAGATAATATTCCTGGGTGCCAGCTTGAACGGCCCAGATGGCTCATCTCACGCCAGACAAGCAAGGACATTTGACTCAATACTTTCAATTGATGGCAGCAAAGACCCGACTCCCTGCAAGAAAAATTCTGCAGGCCTTGGGCTGCATGGCATCTTGCATTCTACTAATTCCATATGCCAGACTGCATATGAGGAAACTACAATGGTACCTAAAAAGTGTATGGTCTCAACACTGTCAAAGTTTGGAAACAATACTACTAATACCTTGCCTTCAGAAGGAGTTTTGATGATGGGCTCAAGCTTGTCACCTCAACAAGGGACAGCCTTTTACTCAACCCACATCCAGGCAAACACTGACAACAGATGCATCGGATTACGCCTGGGGAGCACACATGGCAGGAAAATGCATTCAGGGCAAGTGGCCTATAGAACAAAAGCATCTTCACATCAACCAAAAAGAGATGCTAGCTGCAAAATGCCCTTGTAGCTTTCAAGGACCTGCTACATCCAGGAAAACTACTACTAAAGACAGGCAACACCACAGTCATGTGGTACATAAACAAGCAAGGGGGCACCCATTCATACCCCCTCTGCAGACAAGCAATGACCTTGTGGAACACAGCTATAAGCTATCAAGTTCATCTACAAGCACAATTCCTGCCAGGAGAGAAAAACACACTGGCAGATGGCTTAAGCAGAAATATATTGGATCCACACGAATGGGAATTGAATCCACAAATATTCAGAATGATAACACAGAAATGGTGGAGCCCGGACATAGATCTGTTTGCATCACCAAAGAATTGCCAGCTACAGAAATTCTGCACAAGGAGTTACCATCCACAAGCATGGAAAGTGGATGCCCTCTCATTCAGCTGGAAAAATCTAACAATATACGCATTCCCACCTCTGCCTCTTCTTCCAAAGGTGCTCATAAAAGCCAGGCAAGAGGGGCCAAAAATGATCCTGATTGCACCAGACTGGCCACGCCAGTACTGGTACCCAATCTTAAAAAACTTAGCACAAGGACCACCCTGGATTTTGCCTCAAACACCACATCTACTCTTTCAGAACAATGAGATTCTCCACAGCCAGCTAAGGACCTTAAACCTCACTGCATGGAAGATACCCTAGTAAAGCAAGCAATGCCTCTCTCTAAAGCTGTTATGGATGTCATCCTGGAGGCCAGAAGGCCTAGTACCAGGAAAGCCTATTCGGATAAATGGAAGAGATTCTGTTCCTGGAACCAGGCTCACAGCCTTGACCCTCTTGTGCCAAACATTCCTCAGATACTACAATATTTGACTGAGATGCTGGACAAAGGCCTCTCCTTTTCATCCATCAAGATCTATGCCTCTGCCATCTCTGCTCATTACAACATGGATCCACCAATTTTCTTTAATCCTTTGCTAAAACAGTACCTCAGAGGGGCAAAAAACATGAGACCGCCCCGTAGAGCACCTGCTCCAACTTGGGACCTCAACTTTGTTTTGGAAAAATTAACTTCACCTCCTTTTGAGCCAGCTAGCACAGCAGAATTAAAATACATCTCTTGGAAAACTGATCTGCTCCTGACACTTACATCAGCATGAAGAGTTTCAGAATTACAGGCACTAATGGCAGTGGAACCTTTCCTCATTTTCCACCAGGACAGGCTTGTCCTTAAGAAGCAACCCTACTTTTATGCCTAAGGTGGTTTCAAGTATGTCTCTAAACCAAGCTATTCATTTGCCAACTTTTTATCCAAAACCACAGAATAAAGGGGAGAGACTACTGCATTCATTGGACATTCACAGGCAGTTACGCTTCTACTGGGACAAAACCAAAGCTTTCAGAAAATCTGAGCAATTATTGGTGGCATATGCTGCAGGAGCACAGGGAAAAGCCATTTCAAAACAGACTATTTCCAAATGGATAGGACATTGTATACGTTTCTGCTATACGCACCATGGGAAACCTGTGCCTACCAGCATTAGATCTCACTCCACCAAGGCAACAGCCACATCAACGGCCTACCTCAGAGGAGTACCTACCAAGGATATTTTGGAAGCAGCAACATGGAGCTGGAGCTCTGTGCATAAATTCACCAAGCATTACCATCTGCCTCTATACTCCAAATCCAGAGCTGGCTTTGGCTCTGCAGTGCTGCAGGGCATAATAGCCACCACGAATGCATTATAGAACCAGCCACCCTACCTCAGCTTTGGGATTCTACCAAGTGTAATGACTGCAGCAGTGTAACATGAACATAGTACAGTTTTGTACCTACCATAAATGTAGATGTTCGAGTGTTGCAGCACCTACCATAAATGTAGATGTTAGAGTGTTGACACTGCTGCAGTCCAGGTTACCCTCCCTCCATCCCCTCTAAATTGCTATTTCATACCTAGGTCTACTACCCTTTACTACCTTTGGGGGGTATTTGCTGGTAACTGAAAGTTTTTGTTTGCTTTTCTTATTTATGTTTTATTAGCAATTTGAATTGCCTACCTATTTGGGGGCACCTGACATCTGGGGCAAGAAAAACTGAAGAAAATGGTGTCTGCTGCATCTTATATACCCCTGTCGTACTGACGTCAGAGAGGAAGTGACAGCAACCGACGCCGGACCAAGACTTTGGAACTCTGGCCGACTGGGGAACCGCCTGACGGCAGGATAACCCAAGTGTAATGACTGCAGCAGTGTCAACACTCGAACATCTACATTTATGGTAGGTACAAAACTGTACTTTCTGTCCACACCTTTACAAAGCATTATCATTTGCCTCTCTAAGTCCAGGGCAGGCTTTGCCACTGCAGTTCTGCAGGGCCTTATAGCCGCACCTAATGCTGTTTAGCTCCAGCCTCCCATCCATAGCTTTGGGATTCTACCCAAATGTAATGACTGCAACAGTGAAACACGAAGAACATAGTACAGTTGTGTACACTTACCATAAATGTAGATGTTGGAGTGTATTCACTGTTTCAGACAGGTTACCCGCCCGCCATCCCCCTTTCATTCTGGAGTTTATCTTTCCTTCTGTATCTTCTACAACCTATGTGGTGTATTTGCTTATTGATAAAGGTAAAGTTTGTATTGACGCATGTATATATAGTTTATATATATATATATATATATATATATATATATATATATATATATATATATATATATGTGTGTGTGTGTGTGTGTGTGTGTATATATATATATATATATATATATATATATATATATATATGTATGTGTGTGTGTATATATATATGTATGTGTGTGTATATATATATATATATATATATATATATATATATATATATATATATATATATATATGTGTGTGTGTGTATATATATATATATATATATATATATCAGAAGAATCCTCCCAAAATGCCGAACAAATGCACAGAAGCCAATGTACCCTGAAGGAGCAGAGCTAGAACTTATAAAGTGGCGTTTCCAATATAACGTAAAATAAAAGTTCAAAAGGCAGTCTTTATCTAAGGACCAAGAAATCAAATGTCATCAATTAAAATTAATAAAACATCTGGTTGTAGCCAGTAAAAACGGCAACGACAGTCAATGCCACCATAGAAATTCAGATACCTTTGGAATAGCGAAGAAAAAACTGTATCAAAATCAATATAATGGTTCCCAGCGTAGCACAATGGTCTCCAACAAACAACGAACAGCTTGTACTCCAACACAAAACGGCAATAACAGTCAATGCCACCATGTAAATGCAGATACCTTTAGAATAGCAAAGAAAAAACTGTGGCAAAAACAGTGTAGTAATTCCCAGCGTAGCACAATAGTCTATAACAAACAGCGAACTGCTGATATTCCAATACAAAACGAATAACCATTCGGTTCAGGTGTAGAAGTAAAAATCCTTTATTTCAGTTAGCGCTTTCACGGCGTATACACACCGCTTCATCAGACAAACAGTTTTTGGCGGTATAGTGACAGTTTAAATGTTCAAACCAATCACTAACCACCAATCACCATTAACTTTAAACAACATAGAGCAAGCATCACATCAGTTAAACAAATAAATAAGATAATTGCATTACTCAAAAATCCATATATCATAAAAACAATCTGAAGTCATATTAATATAGTGTCAAAATATAAAAATGCATTGACGCTAAAACAATAACACAGATACTCTATCGATGACTGTCAAGTATTGTAATTTACGCATAATGATTTAAATAGCTAAAAACTAGCGATCTAAGAAGAAATAAAGAAAAAACTAGTTGATCCACCCAACACAAGGTGGCAGCAAAAGAACATAGCTATTAAATGCATACTTTATCATCACAACTAATCTAATATATAGACATAGAATTTCAATGTAGCGCTACCACTGACATTTGACATAATTTAGTATTACAGTATAAAAATATAAAATATTGTTGATTTGGAATATAAAATAAATACCCAACACAGAATAACAACAAAGGAGCATGACTATTAGATACAAATTTTATATAGTTCGTCATGACTAATCTGTTATAAATAAAATATTACACTATCACTGTCCTATGGCACAAAAATTATAAAGTAATATAGCAATGTTAAAATGAATACTACATTAATGGTAAATAAGATGTGTACTGCTGAGAATGGCGATATAGCCACTATGGTATCCACTGAGATGAGATGATGTGTAGACAACAGATCCAAACGATGTAAATGTGGATACTGAACATCCAATGACTGAAACACGGAAAAACATGTTGTATGAACACATGCAGTCAAACTGTAAATAAATAAATAAAGCAAGCAACTGCTGAATGAAAAAATGTAATAAACAAAGGGGGGATATACATGGAAGGAATAATAAGATGTGGTGCAAAAAAACAAAGGATGAAGAGAAAGGGGGAGATAAAGAACAAGACAAGAATGGGAGTAACCACATATGGGAAATAAGGGGTAGACACTAGAAATGATCTATCTGGGTGTACTGCCTAGAAGATGAAAGTCAATGATACTGGCCACATGTGAGTATGGAATGAGCACTGAGAGTGGTCTACCTAAGTGTTCTGGCTGTAAGATAGGGTTTGATGGAAAGTACTCCATTGAGCCCTTTGCCCCTGTGGGCTCCCAACCTGCATATCCATCTAAGTTCAGCTTCTTCAGTTAAATTCACTATATCGCCAAGTCTACTTCCTACCTCCAAAACTTGTAATACTTGAAATAGAAACATATGATTGTCACCTTCTTGCAAGGTGTGTTTGGCTAAAGCACTACAATCTTGTAACCTACTTAAACAGTAGCTATGGTCCCGTATACGCTCCCTTAAGGACCTGTTCGTCTTGCCTACATAAAAAGAGAAACATCGTGTACAAGATGCCACGTACACGACGTTCCTAGTGGTACAATCACTATCATAATTGATAGTCCAAAGATGCCTTGTCTCTGGGTGTCTAAAATAATGAGACTCATCGATAAAGCTGCATTGTTGGCAATTGCCACATTTTTTCGTTTTCTCAAAACCTGTTCTGGGTATAGGAACTCGAGGTTTACAAAGATACTGTTTAAGATTATGCATATTACTAAAAGTAAACAATGGTTTCTGACCTACCAAACCAGCTATATTGTCATCAGCAACTAATACATTCCAATTTCTCCTTATTGCCTCTTGGGCGATGTCAAGTTTACCACCAAATGGTAGGACAATATTGATAAAACGATTTTCTGATTCTATCTTATTATCACTAATATTGTTTTGAGAATCAGAAAAATAAGGTTTGGCCCTTGTTTGTCTTAGATGGTCCATCTCATTATACACTCTGTTTATTTCAGTATGAGGATATCCTCTAGTTAACAAACCTTCTCGTAGCTCATTTAAACCCATGCTATAATCTGTGGACAGCGTAGATAGGCGAGAAATACGCATGGCCTGACCTTTGATTATGTTGTTGAAAACATGGGGAGTGTGCATACTTTCCCTGTGTAGAAAGGCCGGTTTATAGCACAATTTGTGATGGATCTTGGTATTAATCCCATGGTTAACCTTGTATACAGTGACATCTAAATAATCAATATGAGTGGATGAAAAATTCATAGTAAATTTTAAATATGTACTGAAGGTGTTAATCAATTCAAAGAACATATGTAGTGCATTAATCGATCCCTTCCATAGGAAAAAAAGATCATCCACAAATCTTTTATAGAATAGAATATCTGGATGATGGACTAAATGTGCTTCTTCAAAGGTCGCCATGACAATGTTGGCATAGCTGTTAGCACAGCTAGTGCCCATGGCGACCCCTTTGTTTTGTTTGTAACAAGTGTCTCGATAGATGAAAATGTTGTTTTCAAGGACCATTTCCATTAGTAGAGATATGAATTCAATTTTTGTCTGTGTATATTCAGAGTGTTGTTGTAAAAACCTCTGTAATGCGTATATACCCTCATCATTGGGTATGCACGTAAACAGAGACTACATCCATAGTCACAAGTACACAAGTGTCAATGTCAGTTAAATTAATTGTTGTAACACAAGAATACAATTCCCTTAAAAATTGCTCAGTGTCTTGTATTATATAGTCTGAAGACCTCACAAAAGCCTTCAATTCATGATCTAAAAATATGGAAATTGGTTCAGTCAACCATCCAGAGCCAGCCACAATAGGCCGCAATGCAGGTAATGTGGCATTCTTATGTATTTTAGGAAGGCCCGAAATGGTGGGAATAAGTGGATGGTCAACTGTCATATATTTAAGTAGGTCATCATTTATGAAACCTGATGTATTGCAATCTACAAGATTCCTATCAATGCATTCTTTCATGGCATGCACTATATCAAATGAGACTCTCTCATAAGCATCATCATTCAACAAAGATGACATTTCATTATGATAGTAACATGTGTCCAAGACAACAATAGGACCACCCTTGTCAGCAGGGCGTATCGTTATATTATCATTGTTCTTAAGTCTATGTAGTGCTTCAATTTGTGCTTTAGTTAGATTGTTGTTATGGATGCAACTTTTAGTGTCAAACCAATTATAAAGGTCTTTCTCCACAGCTTGCACAAAAATATCAACATTTGGACAAATAGGTGGCATAAAGGAGCTTTTTCTCTTTAATACATTGGTATTCAGCTTATCATTGCCACCAAAAAATAATTTCAAACATACATTCCTCGCAAATGATCTAATGGCTATAATAATCTGGCTGATGTCCAGATTTGAGGAAGGAATGAAAGACATGCCCTTGTTCAATACCTGTAATTCAGGCTCAGAAAGAGAATACTTGGAAATGTTATGCACAAGGGGATTTAGTTCCAGAATGTTTGAAGTGTCTGTTGTTGAACCAATGGAAGATCTTTCTTCTTGGCCCCTCTGCTGGCATCGCTCTCGATAGAGCGTTTCCGATGTAGTCGTATGGGAAAAGGAGCATCGATGGGATTATGCAACTCAACCCTATCTAGTTGAATTACCAGCCAAACCAACATTGGCTGGGGGTGGGGGTAGAGAGGAAGACGTATGGCCTGTTGGTGCTGAAAGGCCATCAGCTGCCTCACAAGGAGTGGTGTAGACAGAGGAGGCGTTGCTATCGACTGGTGAACTGATGGTATTCGAGTTAATGCCACAGGCTTCATCTTGACAAGGTATCACAACATCTGTCGCAGTCATACCTAAGGTGGGCTCACTCATAGGATGAATATTGTCATTGGAGTGTGACCCTTGGTTTGAGTTAGTGTCCTTGTTTACTGTTCCTACAGCCATGGACTGAGCATCTTGATGAGTCACATCATGTCTTTGCCTAAATGGTACGTGACGTCCTGGACCCATTGAATGTGGACCCCTATCTGCAGCTCCAGTGCGTGGCCACACAAACACATGGTGTTCAGCAAAGTCTTTCAAGTCTCTGTTAATCTTTTTCTTTTTGTTATTTAACAAACCAGTCTCATAGCGACTAACACGGTCAAGAAGATCATGCATAAATAATTCAGTGGAGGCTTCTCCGTTTAAGTTAATTAGCTTTTCCTGATCTCCTATTACATTGGTTTTGCATTCCAGTTCCATAGGAAGAAAAAAGTCTATCAATAACTGAATATGGGCTCGGCTAGCATTAAGATTTATCTGTTGCCATTTTTGTAGAAGCAGTGGATAAGTATTGCCATATGTCGGCATGTTGAGTATTCGCAAGCCCCGAGGGACTATGCCTTTACTCAAACACGCTTCCATGTGGTATCTCTGTGCTTGTAATCTTTTAAATTTGTATAGATTGTTCTCAACATCCCTCTGAAGAGATTTAACTAAAGCTTGATTAGCCAAATCAGATGATGGAACATCAGAGAGTGTCTCACCATCAAAGCAGACTAAAGGGTTCTCTGTATCATTCATTAATTCCCTGAGTCGAAAAAGGGAAAAATTAGATTTATCAGTCCCCACGTTGCTTTTGTCTGCTCCTTCCATATTGTATATTAATCAGAAGAATCCTTCCAAAATGCCGAACAAATGCACAGAAGCCAATGTACCCTGAAGGAGCAGAGCTAGAACTTATAAAGTGGCGTTTCCAATATAACGTAAAATAAAAGTTCAAAAGGCAGTCTTTATCTAAGGACCAAGAAATCAAATGTCATCAATTAAAATTAAAAAAACATCTGGTTGTAGCCAGTAAAAACGGCAACGACAGTCAATGCCACCATAGAAATTCAGATACCTTTGGAATAGCGAAGAAAAAACTGTGTCAAAATCAATATAATGGTTCCCAGCATAGCACGATGGTCTCCAACAAACAACGAACAGCTTGTACTCCAACACAAAACGGCAATAACAGTCAATGCCACCATGTAAATGCAGATACCTTTAGAATAGCAAAGAAAAAACTGTGGCAAAAACAGTGTAGTAATTCCCAGCGTAGCACAATAGTCTATAACAAACAGCGAACTGCTGATATTCCAATACAAAACGAATAACCATTCGGTTCAGGTGTAGAAGTAAAAATCCTTTATTTCAGTAAGCGCTTTCACGGCGTATACACACCGCTTCATCAGACAAACAGTTTTTGGCGGTATAGTGACAGTTTAAATGTTCAAACCAATCACTAACCACCAATCACCATTAACTTTAAACAACATAGAGCAAGCATCACATCAATTAATTAAACAAATAAATAAGATAATTGCATTACTCAAAAATCCATATATCATAAAAACAATCTAAGGTCATATTAATATAGTGTCAAAATATAAAAATGCATTGACGCTAAAACAATAACACAGATACTCTATCGATGACTGTCAAGTATTGTAATTTACGCATAATGATTTAAATAGCTAAAATCTAGCGATCTAAGAAGAAATAAAGAAAAAGCTAGTTGATCCACCCAACACAAGGTGGCAGCAAAAGAACATAGC
>NC_056741.1:1205336275-1205376275 GCF_019279795.1 Protopterus annectens
CCCAATAGTGGTTGCACTGGAAATATGGGGTTTACAAATGAAAGATAGAGTGGGCTGTCTTTGCTCAGAGACTGTGGGTTCTACTCCCACAGTATATAGATGCATTGCTGATACTGTACTGTATTGTACTTTGTTTCAGTGCGGCATGGCCGACTCGTGAAAAATAAGTCCTGCATTTCAATTACTGAAATGTAATTTTTTCCAGTAGTGGTTGCATTGGAAATATGGGGTGTGCAAATGAAAGAGTAGTTTGGCTTCCCTCTGACAACAATAACATAGTCAGTAATCAGCTGGGGCGGAAGGGAATGGTAGGCAGGATGATGAGATATTTTACTTTTAAGTGTTTAACATTAAATGTCACAGTGAAGGCACAACACATTACAGGCATTGATAACTCATTGGCAGATTCCCTTTCTCATTTGCAGTGATCTTGTTTCTGGTTATTGGCTCCAAATGCAAATCCTTCTCCGGTTTGAGTGCCGGATCATTTATGGGCTTTATGGGCAGATGAGAATGGTGGCTAATGTGTAATGCTCTCAGTGGAAAGACAAGGGTAAGGTACAATAAATGCATACAGCAATTCTTGCAGACCAGATTATCCAGAGGCTGAGAACAAGTATGGCCAAATTCCACCTTACCAAGTCAGGGCTTGCATTTTGGTAATGAAAGAGAGGTTGGACATTTGGAAGGGCAAGAAGCACATTGTCAGCTCTGAATTGGTTTCATCAGGCCTTGTGTCTGAAGGATTTAGCTAACACATTTCAGGTACGAACAATGTTTAAGGGCTGGGGAAAACAAACACCCAAGAGGCCTGAAAAGAGGTACTCCATAGGTCCAGTGGTGTTACGTAAGCTGTGGCTTGCAGTTTCAAATGTTTGTTTTTCTTCTTATGAGGTAGCATTATTTAGGGCTGCCGTTCTGCTGGCTTTTTGTGGGGCATTTAGATGGTCTGAAATTATTCAACCAAACAAGAAGAAAGGTCAAAGGATAGATGTTCATCGTGTTACTCTGCTACAGTCATCACACTAGAGTTATCCTGTCGTCAGGTGGTCCCGCAGTCGGCCTGAATTCCAAAGTCTTGGTCCGGCGTCGGTTGCTGTTGCTTCTTCCCTGACGTCAGTGCACCAGGGCTATATAAGAGGCATCCGACGCCATTTTCTTCAGTCTTTCTTGCCGCGTGGTGCCCGAAGCAGAAGCAGTTCACAAGTGCTGGTCGGCCGACACCTGAGATTTTCGAATCGAATTTCAGTTCGAAGTCTTCAAAGCTAAGTACCCCCATTGGGGAACCTTTTCTTGCCTCAGTCCGATGTCAGAAAAAGTTAACAATTGCATTTCTTGTGGGAAGTAAATACCTCATAAGGACTTTCATTCTTATTGTATACCTTGCCTAGGCCCAGACCACAACGTCACTGGTTGTCGGTTTTGTGCTAGGTTCAATAAGCTAACTATAAAGCGATGCTTTGGTTTCACATGACACTACTTCGGTAGGAAATTTAATTATACTATGCCGTCGGAGCAACCGACTACCGGCGTGCATAAAAAACGCAAAGATAAAGACAGGCAGCCTAGATCCAAGCCAGAATCTGAGGCCTTGGCTGGGCTGGTCGCCGGTTCTCCGGTTTACAGTGAGGCGCCTACGCAGCCCCTGGCGACCGCAGAATTGGAACCCCAGACCGCTTCGGATTTTCAAGCAGAGAGTACTAGGCTGATGCAGCCATTTTCTTTGGGCCCTACTGACAACATTGCAGAAGGAGAAGCCGGTGCTATGGAAACACCTTCGGTTACAGAAGGTGTCTTCAGATCGACTACTCTCACTATAAAATCATATGCTAAGCTTAAGACTCCTCTAAAACCAAAAACGACTGCACATCAGTCTCCAGTTCCAGGCCCCATGCCTAAGAAACAGATGCTTAAAATGGCTGAAGATTTGATTTCTTTGATCAGGGGTTCCCAACCCCCCCCCCCCCGACAAAAGGCCTAGACAAGAGGAGGATTATGCCTCCTCTGATCAAGTGTCTATTTCCTCAGACTCCTCTGAGGAACCAGGATTACTCCTTTCCCCCTTATGAAGATTCTGATGCTGAAGATTCCATTCCCTCAGCTTCTCCCCCTGAAGACTATTCCTTTGGGGAAACCTTCCATACCATGAGGGAACATTTCCACTGGGAAGGTCAGGACTACTCCCACTCAAAGAAAAGGCTCCGAGAGTTTCTTTTACTTCCCCAGCACAGACCAGTTGCTTATCCCTCCAAATTTAGACATTGTGGATGATGTTTACTTAGAATCTAGTCTAAATCCAGATTCTCTGCCTCCTGCTCCAGCCAAACCAGACAGATATTATAGAGTGCCTGACTCACACAAATTCCTTTACAAAAACCCTGTTGCTGACCCAGAGACAATCTCCCAGGGTCCCAAAGGGGCTAAGGCTTCTATGGCTAAAAATCCTGTACCCTCTGAAAGGGACTCCAGAGCACTAGATAGGTGGGGGAAGAAGGTTTACACCTCAGTTACTCTAGCTATGAGAGCACTAAATTGTCAATTTCACATGCTGAAATACCAGCAATTCCTAATGTCTCAATTGAAACAAAAGATGAGCATGCACCCTCAACAGTCTGAATTCAAGGAAATGCAGGATCTGCTGCATGCAGCTGAACAGGTGGGCAAACATACTTTACAATGTGGATTTGATTCCTTGGAAGCTTCCTGTAGAGCAGCTGTTACTGGGTCTGTTATACGTAGGCATGCTTGGTTAAAGGAAAAAACTCTGCCTGATCATGTTAAAGCAAAGTTACTAGATGCACCCTTACAGCAGGATGTCTTATTTGGGGTTAAAGCAGAAGAGGGTTTAAAGAAAATGGAGGATAAGGCAAAATCTATGCAGACGGTCAAAGATTACTTACAGGTACAACCCCCACACTTCAGCAGAAATTGGCCAAAAAAAAATTGGTCCTTTCCAGCTTCTGACAGACCACAGAGGGGTAAATACAGATGCCCAAGGGGCAGAGGTCAAGCACAAATCCCTTACAAACCTCGCCAATGGGGCACTGCAACACAGAAGGGAGAAGACAGGCCCCAAACTACTAGAAGACAAACACAATGACTTAAACCTCAAACTGCCAAGCAAAGCTCTCTTGGCAGCTCCCTTGGGAGGAAATTAGCACTTTTTGCAGACAACTGGTGCATCATCACAAAGGACAAATGGGTCCTAGACATTAACTCACAAGGATACAGATTCCATTTCCACACCTTGCTAAGGATAAAAGGAATGCCAAACCTGCCACAAAATCAATGGGCAGAGGCACAAAAAAAAATTACAGATTTCTTGGACATGAGAGCCATTCAATTGGTACCTACACAGGAGCAAGGCCAATGATTTTACTCAAGGCTCTTTCTAGTCCCCAGAAAGGACAATGCATGGAGACCCATTCTGGACCTTTCAATTCTAAACACCTACTTGCAAGTACCCAAATTCAAGATGCTAACACTACAGCAGCTTCTTCCCATGTTGGGCAAGAAGGCTTGGCTAGTAACATTGGACCTCAAGGAGGCATACCTGCATGTCCCTATCAGACAAAATTGCAGAACATACCTCCGTTTCATTGCAGGTTCAACCCATTTCCAATTCTCTGCACTGCCCTTTGGCTTATCTGCTGTGCCCAGGGTCTTCACAAAATGCCTGGCACCAGTAATTGCATACTGCAGACAAAGAGGAATTCAAATATACCCATACCTGGACGACTGCCTCATCCAAGCAGAAGCAGGACATTCTCTTACAGCATCTGGCATTTGTAAAACACCTTCTAAGTTGCCTAGGGTACACAGTAAATGAAAAGAAATCAAAACTAGTGCCCTCACAAAACATGACATTCCTGGGTGCCATCTTGAATACAACGGCCCAGATGGCTTATCTGATGCCAGACAAACAACTACAACTAACTCAATGCTTCAAAATAATGGCAACAAAGACCCAATTCCCTGCAAGAAAAATTCTGCAGGTCTTGGGCTTCATGGCATCTTGCATACTACTAATACCATTTGCAAAACTGCATATGAGGAAATTACAATGGTACCTGAATATTGTATGGACTCAACACAGCCACAGCTTGAAAACAGTGATACCTCTCATTCCCTGTCTTCAACAGGAGTTTCTGTGGTGGTCACAGGCATGTCACCTCAACAAGAGTCAGCCTTTCACCTTACCCCCAGCCAGGCAAACTATGACAACAGATGCATCGGACTATGCCTGGGGGGGGGGGGGCACACATGGCAGGACAGTGCGTTCAAGGCATATGGACTACAGATCAAAGAAATCTGCACATCAATCAAAAAGAAATGCTAGCTGTACAGAATGCTCTGACAGCCTTCAAGGACCTCTTACATCCAGGACAGCTTATAATAAGGACAGATAACACCACAGTAATGTGGTACATAAACAAACAAGGGGGTACACACTCCTACCCTCTATGCAGGCAAGCAATGACCTTGTGGAACACAGCACTGGCTTACCAAGTTCAATTACAAGCACAATTCCTGCTAGGAAAAAAGAACACATTGGCAGGCGACCTAAGCAGGAACATCATGGATCCCCATGAGTGGAAACTGGATCCACAAGTATTTGCAATGATAACTCAAAAATGGGGGCGGCCAGACATAGACCTGTTTGCCAACTCCCAAAACTATCAGCTCTCAAAATTTTCCACAAGGACATTTCACCATCAAGCTTGGAAAGTGGATGCACTCTCAGTTGGAAAATTTTGACAGTATATGCCTTCCCTCCATTGCCCCTTCTCACAAAGGTGCTGCTGAAAGTCAGAATGGAGAGACCCCGAATGATACTCATTGCCCCAGACTGGCCACGACAGCACTGGTACCCACTACTAAGGAACATGGCCCACGGCCCACCATGGATTTTACCACAAATTCTTCATCTGCTCACACAGCAAGACAGTCAGATTCTACACAGCCAGCTCAAAACCTTAAATTTGGCCGCATGGCAAATCACCTAAGCAACCAGCCAGCTCCTCTTTCACAAGCTGTTATGGATGTCATTCTGAAGGCCAGGAGGCCCAGCACCAGGAAAACCTACTCAGACAAATGGAAAAGATTTTGCGCCTGGAACCAAGCTAAAGGCCAAAATCCCCTTGAGCCGGACATACCTCAGATTCTACAATATTTAACTGAGATGTTACACAAAGGACTTTCCTTTTCATCTATTAAAATCCATGCCTCAGCTATTTCAGCTCACTACAACACGGATCCTCCCTTATTTTCACATCCCCTTGTAAGGCAGTACCTCAGAGGGGCCAAAAACATAAGGCCTTCCAGGAGAGCACCACCGCCAACTTGGGACCTCAACTTTGTTCTGGAAAAACTTACACTGCCACCTTTTGAGCCAGCTTTCTCAGCTGATTTAAAGTTTATATAATGGAAAACTGCCCTGCTGCTAGCAATTACTTCAGCCAGAAGAGTCTCAGAGCTGCAGGCACTAATGGCAGTAGAGCCTTTCCTCATTTTTCATCAAGACAGTTTCTCTGTGAACTAACCCCTCCTTTATGCCAAAGGTGGTATACAATGTGGCTCTAAATCAAACCATCCATTTACCCACCTTTTTCCCAAATCCGCAGAACAAAGGAGAAAGACTCCTGCACTCCTTGGACATTCACAGGCAGCTACGTTACTACTTGGATAAAACTAAGATTTTCAGAAAATCTGACTAGCTTTTTGTATCCTATGCTACAGCATCACAAGGAAAGGCTATCTCAAAACAGACCATTTCCAAATGGATAGGACATTGCATACGTTTCTGCTACACCTATCATGGAAAACTAGTTCCTGCTAGCATAAGACCCCACTCCACCAGGGCAGCAGCTACATCTACAGCCTTCCTCAGGGGAGTGCCAACCAAGGATATTCTGGAAGCTGAAATTTGGAGTTCAGTACACACCTTCACCAAACACTATCACTTACCACTTTACTCTAAGACTAGAGCTGGCTTCACCACTGCAGTTTTGCAGGGCCTTCTAGCCTCTACTAACCCTGTTTGATTCCACCTCCCATCCTTAGCTTTGGGATTCAACCCAAGTGTGATGACTGCAGCAGGGTAACACGATGAACATAGTACAGATGTCCTTCAAGAATGCAACTGCAGTCATAACATATGGGTTGTCCTGCCTCAGGCAGCCCTCGGTCGGCCGGATTCCAAAGTCTGGGTCCGACGTCGGCTGATGTCGCATTTCTCTCCGACGTCAGAGCGGCTGGAGTACATAAGCATCAGCCGATGCCATCTTCTTCAGTCTTTCTTGCCGCACAGTGCCCGAAGCAGAAGCAGTTCGCAAGTGCCGGTCGGTCAGCTCCTGTATTCTTCGATTTCGAAGTCATCAAAAAAGCTAAGTACCCCATTGGGGACCTTTTCTTGCCTCAGCCAATGTCAGAAATTACTGAAAAAGTAAATAATTGTTTGTCTTGTGGTAAACAAATACCTCATAAAGATTTCCACTCTTACTGCCTTCCTTGCCTTGGCGCAGACCACGATGTCTCGGCCTGTGCCGCCTGTGCTCGCTTCAATAAGTGCACTCTCAGGCGCCGGGCGGAGTTCGCTGAAGACTTTTTCGGCGAAAAATTCGATTATACTATGCCGTCGGAACTACCGACATCGCAGACTCCTAAGAAACGAAAAAAACGGGACCGACATCCTCGGCCCGCGTCTTCCACCGACACCACGCCAAAACCTACCGCGAGTGCCCCGGTTCCCTCTGAGGCGGTTATTTCACCGCTCCGAACCAAAGACACCGCATTACCGATACCTCCGATACTGGAGACCACACCGACGCCAGTTATAGATTTTCCTCCGGATACTGAAACCGAGGAAATGCCCGAGACCATTGCTGTGGATAAGGTCACTCCTGCACGTGGAGCTGCTAGGCCTCCCATGTCCATGTCTATCAAGGCCTACACATGTGCTAAGGCAGCCAGCAAGACCAAGCACCTTACTGCTAAAGCCTTACCTCAGCCTACTCCTGAAACACAAATCATGACTATGGCCGCAGACTTAATTTCCATGATCAGAGGTTACCAGGCCCACCCTGAGAGAGGATCCCAGCCTCCTTCTGATAAGAGGCCCCGGGTTGAACCCTCTGACCCTCTCCCTTCAGATGAAGATTCTGAGGACTCTGTTCATTCCGATAGCCAGGAAGAGCCCTTCCAGACCTATGAGGACTCGGATGCAGAGGACTCCATCCCCTCGGCCTCCCCTCCTGAGGATATTTTGTTTGGGGAAGTTCTGCATTCCATGAGGGAACTTTTTAAGTGGCAAGGCCAGGAATATTCTGATTCCAGAAAGCGCCTTCGAACCTTCCTTAAAAAGCCCCAACACAGGCCGTTAGCTATACCTCCTGTGCTTGATGTTTTGGATGATCTATACTCTGACTCCAGTGTTACCCCTGATACTCTTCCTCCTGCTCCTGCCAAGCCTGACAAATACTATAGGGTCCCAGAAACACATTCTCATTTCTTTAGGGCCCATGCTGTTGATTTAGAAACAATTTCACAGGGACCGAAAGGGGTTTCAGCTACCACCTCCAAAAATCCTTTACCTTCCAACAGGGAAGCTAGGTCATTAGAGAGATGGGGGAAGAAGGTCTACACCTCCACTACCTTATCTATGAGAGCTCTCAATTGTCTCTTTCATATGTTTCAATATCAGGATTACCTGTTAGATGATTTACAGAAAACATTGGCCTCTCCTGAACCTTTAGATAGGAAGTCTTTGCAGGAGGCTGTGCATAATTCTCAGCAAGTTAGCAATCACTTTCTGCAGTGTGGATATGATGCATTGGAAGCTTCATGTAGGGCAGCTATGACAGGGGCGGTCATTCGTAGACATGCATGGTTAAAAGAACAACCTCTAACAGATCATGTTAAGGCAAAACTTCTTGATGCACCCTTGGAAAAGAACAAGCTTTTTGGTGCTAATGCTAAAGATGTGTTAAAGTTCATTGAGGAAAAAGCCAAGTCAGTTCAGACAGTCAAAGATTTCCTCCAGGTTCAGCCTCCCAGATTCAGCAGGAATTGGCCTTCTAAAAACTGGTCCTTTCCTAATCCTGAAAGATTTCAAAGGGGTAAAAACAGGCGTGGCCGAGGAAGAGGGCAATACAGAGGTTCCTACAGGGGACGACAATGGCAACCAGCAAACCAAAGAAGTGACACACGGGTTTCTCCTGCCCCACAGGGACAATCTCAATGACTTTCCTCTACTTCCGCTGACCAAGGAGCAAACAGAAGCTCCTTTGGGCGGAAAATTATCTCTGTTTTCAGACAATTGGCACAGATTGACAAAGGACAAATGGATTTTGGACATTATAGACCAAGGTTACAGGTTCCACTTTCATACCTTACCAAGAAAACAAGGCATGCCAAACCTACCTCAAAACCAGAGGGCAGAGGCTATCAAACAAATTTCTCTGCTTGCTCAGATCAAAGCAATAGAAAAAGTTCCACAACAAGAACAAGGCCAGGGGTTTTAATCAAGACTGTTCCTTGTTCCAAGAAAAGAAACTTAATGGAGACCAATACTGGATTTGTCCGCATTAAACACTTTTCTCATAGTACCAAAGTTCAAAATGCTGACTCTACAGCAACTCCTTCCCATGCTGGGCAAGGGGTCTTGGCTGATTACTCTGGACCTCAAGGAGGCATACCTGCATGTCCCTATCAGACACAGCTGCAGAAGACACCTCAGATTTCTTGCAGGGCCAGAGCATTATCAATTCTCAGCATTGCCATTTGGCTTATCTACTGCGCCCAGAGTATTCACGAAATGCCTGGCTTCAGTAATTGCTCATTGCAGGCTCCAAGGGATCCAAATTTACCCGTACCTGGACGACTGCCTCATACAAGCAGACGACAAACTGATTTTGACAAAAAACTTGAATTATGTCATACAATTGCTACAGGCTCTGGGATACTCAGTCAACTTCCAAAAGTCAAGACTTCAGCCATCCCAGCAAATAACCTTCTTAGGAGCCAAACTAAACACAGCCTCTCAAATGGCTTACCTGACAGAAGACAAGCAAAAGAAGTTAACTCATTATTTCAAAGGTTTGGCAAGGCTCACCCAGATGACTGCAAGGAGATTCCTACAGGCCCTGGGTTACATGGCATCCTGCATTCTCCTGGTTCCATTAGCAAGACTACACATGAGAAAGCTTCAATGGTACCTAAAAAGCTTATGGTCTTAGCACAGCAACAACCTAGAGACAACCATACCGCTCATTCCATGCCTACAAAAGGAATTTCTATGGTGGGCCTCGGTAAGCCAGGCAAACACAGGTATGTCATTCAAAAAACCTCAGATAACACAGACCATGACCACAGATGCCTCAGACCTTGGATGGGGGGTGCACATGGAGGGCAGATGTATTCAAGGACAATGGTCTCCAAAGGAAACACATCTGCATATCAACCAAAAAGAAATGCTGGCAGTAATGCATGCCATCGAGGCCTTTCGACAACAACTTCAGCAAGGCCACCTGCTAATACGGACAGACAACACCACTGTGATGTGGTACATAAACAAGCAGGGGGGCACCCATTCTTACCCCTTTGCAGACTGACAATGAATCTTTGGGAAAAATCACTGAGCCTAAACATACAGTTGCAATCCCAGTTTGTTCCAGGCAAAGACAATGTGCTGGCGGACAGCCTAAGCAGGAATTTCCTAGACCCCCACAAGTGGAGGTTACATCCAGAAATCTTCATACGACTCACCTCGACATAGGGCAGGCCAGAAGTAGACCTATTTGCCTCCCACCTCAATCATCATCTACAAAAGTTCTGTTCAAGGACATATCATCCACAAGCATGGAAAATAGATGCTCTCTCATTCAACTGGAACTTCCTAAAAATCTATGCATTCCCACCTCTGCCATTGATGACCACAGTATTACTAAAGATCAAAGGAGAGAATCCCAAGGGGATCCTAATAGCTTCAGACTGGCCAAGACAACACTGGTACCCACTACTATGGAGCATATGTCACAACAAAAAGTGGGCCCTTCCCCAATGGCTCCAACTTCTGACTCAACACAACTTCAAGACAGTACATCCCAACATTCAGACGCTGCAGCTAACAGCTTGGGAGATCCCATGAATAACCTCAATCTATCTCTCTCCAAGGAAGTTCAGAGGATACTAACAGAAGCTTGAAGACCATCCACCAGAAAGGTTTACTCAGCAAAATGGAAGAGATTCAGCATTTGGAATACCAGCAAGGGTCATGATGCATCATTATTGAACATCCCTCTCATTCTGGAATATTTGGCAGATATGCTGCAGAATGGACTCTCATATTCTTCCATAAAAATACATGCTTCAGCTATTTCAGCTAGATATAACACTGACCCACCTGTGTTTTCACATCCTTTGTTAAGGCAATTCCTTAGGGGAATCAAGAATATAAAGCCACCAAGAAAGGCTCCAGTACCAGCTTGGGACCTCAACTTTGTCCTAGAAAAACTGCCTTTACCTCCCTTTGAGCCAGCAGCTTCTGTGGACTTACAATTTCTCTCCTGGAAGACAGCTTTCCTGTTGGCAATTACCTCAGCAAGAAGGGTTTCGGAATTACAGGCCCTAATGGCAGTACCACCTTTCATAATCTTTCACAGAGACAGGGTCTCCTTACGAACCAACCCTACCTTTATGTCAAAAGTGGTATCTAGGGTTTCTTTAAATCAAGCTATTCACCTGCCTACTTTCTTTCCCGATCCTGAGAACAAAGGGGAAAGACTGTTGCATAATTTGGACATTCACAGACAACTTCGCTACTACCTGGACAGAACCAAGACCAGTAGGAAGTCGGATCAGCTTTTTGTAGCTTACGCCCCTGGAGTACAAGGAAAAGCAATTTCCAAACAGACTATTTCAAAATGGATTGGACATTGCATCAGATTCTGTTATTCCTTCCATGGAAAGAGTGTGCCAGCCAATGTCAGACCACACTCCACCAGAGCTACAGCCACCTCAACAGCATTCTTAAGAGGGGTGCCTACAAAAGACATTCTAGAAGCTGCTACATGGAGCTCCATGCATACATTCTCCAAACACTACAACCTCCCTTTATATTCCAGATCCAGAGCAGGCTTTGCTTCGACAGCCCTGCAGGGATTGATAGCTACACCACCCTTTTCTTAGAGCATTCCACCTCCCCCAGCTAAGCTATGGTATTCAACCCATATGTTATGACTGCAGTTGCATTCTTGAAGGACATAGTACAGTTTTGTACCCACCATAAATGTAGATGTCCGATAGATATGCAACTGCAGTCGGGTTTTCCCTCCCTCCTTCCTTGCTATGCCTTGGGTCCACTCCTCTCCCTGTTATCTTTAGCTGGGGATATCTGTTATGGTGTATCTGTTTATTGCTTATTTATTTGTCTGGAAACCTGTTTTTGTCTTCCAATTTGATTACAGCCTTCCTTGGAGGGCACCTGGCATCTGGGGCAAGAAACACTGAAGAAGATGGCGTCGGCTGATGCTTATGTACTCCAGCCGCTCTGACGTCGGAGAGAAATGCGACATCAGCCGACGTCGGACCCAGACTTTTAAATCCGGCCGACCGAGGGCTGCCTGAGGCAGGACAACCCATATGTTATGACTGCAGTTGCATATCTATCGGACATCTACATTTATGGTAGGTACAAAACTGTACTTTTTGTACCTACCATAAATGTAGATGTTCGAGTGTTCACCCTGCTGCAGTCCAGGTTACCCTCCCTCCATCCCCTCTGACCTAACTGAAACCTTTCCATACCTTAAAATCTGATACAACCTTTGTGGTGTATTTGCTTATAGCTGAAGGTATGTTTTGTTTATGCTAAACTTTTATTATTGGTACTATGTAGTGACCTCCTTTTGGGGGGCACCTGACATCTGGGGCAAGAAAAACTGAAGAAAATGGTGTTGGATGCCTCTTATATACCCCTGGCATACTGACATCAGGGAAGAAGCGACAGCAACCGACGCCGGACCAAGACTTTGGAATTCAGGCCGACTGTGGGACCACCTGACGACAGGATAACTGTAGTGTGATGACTGCAGCAGGGTGAACACTCGAACATCTACATTTATGGTAGGTACAAAACTGTACTTTTTACCAGTGGCACATGTACATTTATGGGGAGGACACTTGGGTTTATGTGGCTAAATCCAAAATGGATCAAGAAGGCAAAGGTCGTGGGTAAGAGTGGTTACCCCAAAGGGTTTGGTATGAGACTTGACTAAAGTGCTACTAGAGTACTGCAGCTATAGGGGTAGGTCAGATGGTCCATTCTTTTGTCATCAGCAAGGTGAACCTCTGACACAATATCAGGTGAGAGCAGTTTTAAAGGAAGCAATCAAGTTGAGTGGCCTAGACTCAGATAAATATACATTACATTCCTTTCGAATAGGTGCAGCCTCATTTGCACATGCAATGGGAGCTTCACAGACTGACATTATGAAGATGGGCTGGTGGAAGTCCAATGCTTTTAAAGGCTATGTAAGGTGTAAATGGCTTTAACTCTTGTCCTTTATATTTCAGCTCTCACATCTTTGGATCAGACATACATCAGAATAGTGGGTCATTCTTTCATTCGGAGACTCCGCATCGCTTTGTCCGGGGCAGGCAGAGCTTCTCCTTCCAAGGAAGAAAATGCAAAGCAATTTGGTTTGGGGCATCAGGAATGCTGTGGCACCATCTCAGGGCAGTACTACAGCAAGCTGCAAAAAGCGATAAATCTCCTACTGACAGTTTATTGCACCTAGGGAGTAATGATATTTGTTAACATCCAATAAAAGATCTAATTGGTTTGATGGTCCAAGAGGTATATTGCATGCATGAATGATGGCCACAAGCTATTATCTGCTGGTCAGAAGTGATACAGAGAAAGAAATGGAGGGGGAGCTAGGTCCATTAAAGCTGTGGAGAGAATGAGAAAGAGAATTAATAATTCTATGGGTAAGGTGTTAAGGGACATTAATGGAGTGTACATTTCTCACACTGGCATTCAGGTCTGGTGGCCAGACAGGTATAATGAGGATGGGGTTCATTTATATGAAGAAAGTTTGGGGTTTTTATATAAGGAATTGCAAGCTGGTTTAGCTTTGAAGGGCATTCATTTAGGATAGGTTGAGATGTGCTGGCAGAAGGGAGGAATATTCCTCCCTTCTGTGGCAGAAGACAGGAAAGGTAAGGGAGGCCAATAAGTGGGGGAGGGTCACAGTACTCTTCAGCTGGACCTTCCACAGGCCTGACAGCCCCAAGGGATTGTTGCCAGGGGACTTACCAGCCCAGCAATGGCTCCTTGGCAGATTGTAAGGCAGCGCAGAGGAATTGTGATGAATTGTGAAATTAAAAAGCTTGTAGAACAAAGTGCAGAAGGAATCACCACTGGAAATCACGTCTCTTTTATAATCCAAAAATGTTTTTTATTTGCGATACAAATAAATAAAATAAGCGCTTTCGCGTAGAAAAACTGCGCTTCTTCAGATGTAATTTACTAAGGAAAACTTTTGAAAGACACCAAAACAGCAAAAAATGAAAAGGTGCTCAGACAAACCAAGGTTCAGATAAAATGAAACGTAATTTATTTAAACAAAGATAAACCAACGTTTTCGCTTCTGTTGAACAGAAGCTTCTTCAGCATGCCAAAAAACACAAGCTCACATAATTTAAACCTGATTTCAAACAGGTAATTGGTTTAAACCATTTAAGATTTAAAGAAACAATACCACAATTTTAATCAGTGAGCTTCATATTAGAAAGTAAATGCATATCCATATGCAAACCAGTGATCACTCTTAAAAAATATATCATAAGTGCAATAAATTAAACGAGTAGATAGCAAAGAGGCAAATTGGACTAATTCAATAAAAATAGGAGTAAAATACAATAAAAATAAAAATAGATGTATGAAAATACACCACATTGTAATTGGAGCTGCCTGGCCGACCTTGGAAGTGTGTAAATTCAGAAGTTTACCCTGTTATGATAATTATTAAAAATTTTAAAACATAAATCCTAGTTTAATTGCTAAAGTTGTAATAAGGGCTTAAAAGTAACAAATCAATATAAAAATAGTGCTTAAGCCTTAACCAAGTAAGTAACAGCATTAAGAAAAAGTACCCTAATGACAATCAATAGGAAAGTTAAAGTACAAGATAAAAAATGTACTGTCACATACACCGTAGGAGTAACAAGGGGGCTAATCACCAACACCCCTCACCTTAAGTAGCTCCTATACTTTAAAATAGAGGCTATATTACAATTGTCATTGAGACCCGGGTAAGAGAAAGCATCTAGTTGTAATTGCCACTCTAACTCACGGGTCTCTAGTAATAATGACTGAGGGCCCCCCCCTTTTATCACACAATACTTGGTCAATACCCATGAATTTGAAACTGTGACCACAGTTGTTCAATATATGTTTAGAAAGGGCATTATCACTCCTCTGGTTCCTGATAGCATATGAATGTTGGTAAATACGGTCCCTAAAACGGCGGTCCGTCTTACCAACATAAAACGCGTTGCAGCATTCACAGAAGGCTACATACACAATGGATTTGGTGTTGCAGTTGATTTTATGGTTAATGGTAAACTTCCTTTTGCCAATAGCAAAGGAGTTTCCTACCCGTAGGTATGTGCACCATTTGCAACACCCACAGATGGAAGTACCCTTATGTCTAATCATAAGGTCTGTTGAACCATTTCTCTGTAACAAATCCTTGAGATTATAGCCTCTTTTAAAAGTGAATGACGGAGTGTTACCCAGCTTATCATGCAGTCCGGCATTGGTGATAAAATACCAATTCTTGCGTATGATAGAGCATAAAAACCCTGAATGTACGCTAAATGGAGAGATGAAAGCTATGGAAAAGTTGGATTTACTACAGGTCTCAAGAGCCTCCAAGTTGTTGTCAGCAACTAAGGATAAATTCCCTGATGGCTGTGCAAGATTGTCAGCCAGCCCATCCTGTTCTTTAGGTAAAAGCAGTGGTAAATAAAAACCTTTTCTTCGTTTTGATGACACTTCACCAATCAAGTCAAAAATAAGATCCTCAGGATAACCCCGGCTTCCAAACATGTCCGCAAGTAGTGAGCATTCCTGTTCAAATGCATCAGTAGTACTGCACATACGAGCAGCCCTTACCAATTGCCCTTTGACAATAGATCGCTTCTGCCTCCAAGGATGGCAACTGGTGAAATGTAAAAAAGAATTACAGTATGTTGCCTTCCTATGAATGGATGAGCAGAATCGTATTTACCAGCATTCATATGCTATCAGGAACCAGAGGAGTGATAATGCCCTTTCTAAACATATATTGAACAACTGTGGTCACAGTTTCAAATTCATGGGTATTGACCAAGTATTGTGTGATAAAAGGGGGGGGCCCTCAGTCATTATTACTAGAGACCCGTGAGTTAGAGTGGCAATTACAACTAGATGCTTTCTCTTACCCGGGTCTCAATGACAATTGTAATATAGCCTCTATTTTAAAGTATAGGAGCTACTTAAGGTGAGGGGTGTTGGTAATTAGCCCCCTTGTTACTCCTACGGTGTATGTGACAGTACATTTTTTATCTTGTACTTTAACTTTCCTATTGATTGTCATTAGGGTACTTTTTCTTAATGCTGTTACTTACTTGGTTAAGGCTTAAGCACTATTTTTATATTGATTTGTTACTTTTAAGCCCTTATTACAACTTTAGCAATTAAACTAGGATTTATGTTTTAAAATTTTTAATAATTATCATAACAGGGTAAACTTGTGAATTTACACACTTCCAAGGTAGGCCAGGCAGCTCCAATTACAAGGTGGTGTATTTTCATACATCTATTTTTATTTTTATTTTTATTGTATTTTACTCCTATTTTTATTGAATTAGTCCAATTTGCCTCTTTGCTATCTACTCGTTTAATTTATTGCACTTATGATATATTTTTTAAGAGTGATCACTGGTTTGCATATGGATATGCATTTACTTTCTAATATGAAGCTCACTGATTAAAATTGTGGTATTGTTTCTTTAAATCTTAAATGGTTTAAACCAATTACCTGTTTGAAATCAGGTTTAAATTATGTGAGCTTGTGTTTTTTGGCATGCTGAAGAAGCTTCTGTTCAACAGAAGCGAAAACGTTGGTTTATCTTTGTTTAAATAAATTACGTTTCATTTTATCTGAACCTTGGTTTGTCTGAGCACCTTTTCGTTTTTTACTAAGGAAAACTCATTATTTTATACAAGCTTTTGGCGCTCAAACTAAAATCAGTTAAGCTAAATTCAATCTTCCAATTAAGCTGAATGCATTACTAATTATTTAATTTAAAGTGCTCATTCAATTCAACTTTTGTTACTGTGAATGGCTAAAAGGTAAATAATATAAAATGCTGTATAATATTGCTGAAGATGTTACCAAAAGGATTTCTTAATATTACAGCATGCTCTGCAGCTTACTTTAACCAACATAATATAGCGATCAATTTAAAACGTTTTCTATGACATCATTTATACAAAATTTTAAAATTAAAAGTCTTCTGCTTATAATAGATATAATTAATGACATGATCTATACAATTCATATGTTCTAACAAAGTGATTCTGTATGCAAATGTACTTTTAAAGGAAACCTGTATAATAAGCTATCATAGATATACAACTGAAGTATATTATTCTTAGACAACAAGATATACTTATAAAATTCCTTTACAGAGGTTTCTTATCTAATGATGTCTAGACCTTTACAGGATTTATTAATCATAATTATACTATACATGGAATTGAATTAAACTGAAAAGAATAATAAAATTAAAAAAATATATACTAAAGACGTGATTTCCAGTGGTGATTCCTTCTGCACTTTGTTCTACAAGCTGTTCATTAATTTGTTCGGAAGGTTTCTTTATCTATCAGCAACAGTTCTTATTCATTTGAAATTAAAAAGCTGTTATGATGTGGGTATGTTGAATCAGAAGGGCCGGATATCGATGTGCTGTCTGTTGCCCTGTAGGTTTAGGGGAATGCTATGAAAGAAATAAAATGGCCTCCCTGATATTCCTGCCTTGTACATATCTCATAATAATTGGCTTCTATTTGAGTAAATGGCAATAAACACATGGCTATGGTCATTTAATCCATCTGAGGTCTCTGTGTTTTTTATTGAATAAGCAGCTTGTGGCAACCCTGATTTGTAAAGCATGCAACTTTGATACATTTATTGTCAACGGTGCCAGGGAATGATAATGTTCTGAGCCGGTTTTTGGATATGGCTCAAAGGTTGATATGGATCATTAAATGAACTATGAACACTATTTGATATGGAGCATTAAATGAATTGAACACTATGTTAAATTTTTTCTAAAAGATCATTCTGTTGGCATCAATGGCAAGGTAAGATATTGGTTCACTAAACTTTATTAAAAGCAGGTAGAGCTGTACCAATCTCAGACAACAACGGCTGGCAAGCCAATCGCAGCATGTCATCATTTGTCTGAGGCTGGTCAGCTCGGACTTAGGTTTCAGTGGGGGGGTGGAGAACAGGTAGGGTCAGGATAGGTAGGAGGGCTGAGGTGGTTTGGGCTGTCCAGGGGAAGGATTGAAAAAAATGGGAACAAAGCAAATCAGTCTTTTTAGCCTCTACCTTGGCAGCTTGTCCCACCCTACCCACCCCTCGTAAAAGCGGGGGTGTACTTGTCAGTTTAGGACCAGGTAAGGTACTTGGGGAACCCGGTGACCTACAAAGGTGATCGCACTAGATGTCGTGAAGGAATTTTCTTTTTTGCCCACTGGATTTTTCAGGTTTTCACCTTATCCTCCGGGTAAGATAGATTAGGCTAGATTGTTGCAGTCATGTAAGCAGAAGACAGGAAAGGTAAGGGAGGCCAAGGTAAGTGGGGGGGGGGAGGTCACAGGACTCTTCAGCTGGACCTTCCACCAGCGTGACAGCCCCAAGGGATTGTTGCCAGCAGACTTACCAGCCTGGCAATGGCTCCTTGGCAGATTGTAAGGCAGCCCACAGGAATTGTGATGAATTGTGAAATGAAAAAGCTGTTATGTGGGTATGTTGAATCAGAAGGGCCGGATATCGATGTGCTGTCTGTTGTCCTGTAGGTTTAGGGGAATGCTATGAAAGAAATAAAATGGCCTCCCTGACATTCCTGCCTTGCGCACATCTCATAATAATTGGCTTCTGTTTGAGTAAATGGCAATAAACACATGGCTGTGGCCATTTAATCCATCTGAGGTCTAGTGTTTTTTTTATTGAATATGCAGCTTGTGGCAACCCTGATTTGTAAAGCATGCAACTTTGATACATTTATTGTTAACGGTGCCAGGGAATGATAATGTTCTGAGCCGGTTTTTGGATATGGCTCAAAGGTTGATATGGATCATTAAATGAACTATGAACACTATTTGATATGGAGCATTAAATGAATTGAACACTATGTTAAATGTTTTCTAAAAGATCATTCTGTTGGCATCAATGGCAAGGTAAGATATTGGTTCACTAAACTTTATTAAAAGCAGGTAGAGCTGTACCAATCTCAGACAAAAAGCTGAAGGGCAAGCCAAAGTGAGAACACGAAAAACATCAGTTGGGATAGTGTAAAGAACTGAGGGTGTGGGGGAGCACTAGGCTATGGAAGGAGAGAGGGAAGAAGAGTGAGCAGTGTGGGACCATAGAGCCATTTGCTTAGGGCTCCACTTCAGTTACATCCAGCTCTTCTCAGAGAAAATTCAGTCATGGCCCTTTATATACACCTGCTGAGTTACAACACAGCACTCAGCAGTGAGTACAAGTAGTACAAAAAAAGATTGCATAGGCTAAGTACTCCCTTGCCTTGGCATCAGCATGTGTGTCAGCTCATGAGAAATTTCCAGCTATTATATGATGGGCCAAATCTATGCCCTCAGTTGTCATCCAATGGATAATTAACCAAGCATCTATGGCTTTGAGGTGTATTCCCCCTAGGGAATGCAAGTGAACTCGGAATGAATTACACTCAGCATTGTTCCCTACATAGGGAACTAATTAGTTTTGCATGGGAAGACTCCAGGTTTCTGTAGAGTTTATATCATTGTGTTACATATCAGCAGAACTAGTACACCTAACTACAACAAAAACAATCCAGCCACCAGGCAGGATGTTAATAAAACAAATATATTAATTTTTGCAGCAGCAAAGGATTTAAAATAACACTTCCTCCAAAGAAATACAAGATACCACTTAATTTTCTGTTTGCCACAGCATGAAAAAATGTTCTAACCAAAGCAGGTACAAGTAGGAACACTGCAGCAAACTGCTGCACTTCATTTACAGGATATTCAGGATTCACCCTTAGGGACTTCCATCAATTCCATGTCATCTCCAAGCCTAGCACAGGCCTCAATTCCTTGCATGTGTAGCCCCATCTCACTTCATGCATATTTCTCATAGAAATTTAAAATGATGCAGATAACTTTTTTCCTCCTCAGGACCTATGGTGCTCCTATTATCTACAAGATGTCTTTGCAGAGCCAGTCCTCTTCCCAGAGCAATAAGACATCATTACTCAGTCTTAATAGTTTTATTTGACAATCCACTTATGCTGTACTGATGAAATCCTGAAAATTCCAAAACATGGCATGTGTACAGCTAGTGGGGGCTGGCTTTATTAGTGTGAATATACCCTTGCAGACTTAAAAAGTAAAAAGTCATGGGCATTCAGAAGCCATGTAGCTAAAATGCTTCTATGTCCTTATAGGGCCATTTATATGTATGCCATGGGCGTTCACTTCAGGAGATTTAAGGTATTACACAGTAAAGATTCTAGCTTGGGTGAGTCTTCCTTCCACATTTCTCATAGAGGAAAAGGAAGAAGGACCCAATATAGCTTCTGCTTGCCTGTTCCTCTATGCTGGCTTGGCTTCCTTTAGACTAGGTGGCATCTGTTTTCTTATGGATTGTCTCCCTTTAGGGTGCTTGGCTTTTCTTCCTTACATGGTCCTGACTTGTCAGGGTCAATTGAGAGTAGTCCTGCTTCATCCTACTGGAGCAGCCACTTGATAGGGATTGGCAGATGTAGGCTTATTCCAAGTATGTTGCATTCATCTTTTGGATCTTTCCCTTTCTGTATCTGATATTTGTAGAGATGTGGAGTAGAACCGGACTCCATCTGATGACTGACTGAGACTATTTTTTTTTCCTTGTGGGAGAGAGGTTCCACTGCCTTCACTCCAGAGACCGCCTTTAGTACAGCTATCTCTGATGACCACCCCCCATCTGTATAGGGACCTTAGTGTCTGCTCTCTTCATAAGGAGGGGGAGGGCTGCTGGAATGCTCACCTCCCACCCCACCCCTCAAAAAAATGTGCAATCCCTCAAAGTCTTTGGTCTGAGCCCCCTTAGTGGAAGTGTCCTTTGAGGTTCTTCATTCTCTATAAAATGACTAATTATTAGACAACGGACAAAAAACAGGAAAAAGATTGCATCTGCTTTCCGTGCTTGAAATACTGCAAGCTGGTTGCACTACCTAGAATACCTGACAAGAGGGGGGATTCCTACTGCGGTCACTCTGGTCTCCCCAGTTGAAGTCCAGTAGGATGGGCTTCTGTGGCTGTGGGTCTTGATGGGCTGTTATATTATACATGCTCTAATATTGAAACTAACTTGAAGGCAAAGTCCCAGTTATAATTTATAATGAAAATATTTTGTAATCAAAAGAATATCCGTTCATGCTCAGCGTTGGGGGCCCACAGGTATACAAGGGTAAAAATTTAAAATTTGTATTGTATCAACACTTTCTCCCCATAAAGACAACACTGGTTATTAATTCAGGGCTCAATCATTTGGTATAATTTCAAACTATAGACTTTTCAGAGGTGTAGGTTGGTAGGAGTAGAACACTAATGTACTTTCCATCCAGGTCATTCCTTTCTTGGATGATTTGCTTCTTTTTGCCCTTAAGCAGCATTGCATGGGTAGGATGCAGCTAAGGTTTTCCATTTAGTCTATTAAACCAACTAGGAATTGCTGTAAAACCAGACCCAGTTGCAAATGGCATCCATCAGTTGATCCTTTTGAGTTGCCATTTAGGCTGAATTCCACAAAGGTGTATCTCCCTGTTTTGTATATCATAGATATGTAAAGCACAGTATATTTTCATTTTTAGAAGATATTTTCAGTGTTACTCTTTATGATTCTTCACTTCATGGTGGCTGCCATTCCAGTGGTAAGACTTGTTGTGTCTTTCGGCTTTTCCCGGTTAGGGGTTGCCACAGCGGAACTCCGGTCCACTAATGATTGGCAGTTGATTTTTACGTACCAGTTGCCATCCCTGATGCACAACCTTCAACAAAGGAACGCCCATTTACGCACGTCTCCACACAGGAGACGCTCCAGCTGAGAGTCGAACCGGACAGCGTCCCACCGTGAGGCGACAACACCACCACAGCACCACCACCACCGTACAGCCTTACTGTGTGGTCTTAAATTTATCCCAACACTGTTGCCTAGAATACAGTTTTTTTTAAATTGAAATTTTTAAGTTGATTAGAAAAATGCATTTATGGTATTTTTTTCATGTTTATGACTTAGAGAAAAGTGATAACTATAGGGTTACTGCTGCTAATGAAACGTGATAGTATAGATGAGAATTACAATGTATTATCTGATTATTCGTTTGTTTCTTGTACAAGTGAATGTAATGCTTATTACCTAATAGATGCAACAAATGTTCAAATTAGTAGTAAGGTCTCACCACCTTTCATACATAAAGGTATCAAAAAGTTTCATTCTAGGTTAGATTTTGAAATTGAAATGTTATGTAATAACTTTGATAAAAGGAATATTTACTATAATTTGACTAAAAATGAATGGTTGGCAGTTAAACTATTTTCACAACAAAATAACCTTGTGATAAAACCCTCAGATAAGGGTAATTAAATAGTTGTAATGTACCATTCTGAATATAGTAAGATGTACTATGAGCTGTTACAAGACTGAAGTATATAGAAGTGTGACTTATTCTAATATAGAGAAAGCAAAACCAGAACATGCTAAGCTGATTAATAAAGGGCTGAGATTGGGTTATTGGACAGAACAAGATGTTGAGAAGAAATTGTTAAATGAAGATATTGAGCTAGCGTATTTTTATTGCCTACCGAAAGTACATACAATTTTAACAGATCCACCAGGAAGACCAATTGTGTTGGCTAGAAAATATTTTTTTTACACAATTTGGGGATAATTTTGCACAAATGTCTATTGAAAGAAGTTGTAAATCTTCCGTCTTACATTAGAAATTCATTTGACTTTCTACAAAAAATTAAAGGGATAAGATGGAAAGAAAGAATGTACTGGACAACTACTGATGTAAAGAGCTTGTATACCAATATAAAACATGCTCATGTAATGGAAGCTCTTAGTATCTTCTTAGCTGACAGCCCACTGGCACATTATACCATGGATTTAGTTAAATTTAGTTTAGAAAATAACTTTTTCTGTTTTGAAGATACTCTGTACCATCAATTATAAGGTACAGCGATGGGTGCTTCATTTGCACCCATGTATGCAAACTTGTTTATGGGTAGATTCGAATCAGAATACACATATAAATATTCATTCTATAAGAAATATGTAAAATCTTATTTTAGATGCATAGATGACTTGATTTTCCTTTGTGAAGGTGGTTTAGAACTGGTGACAGAATTTGTGGCACAATTGCAAGTAAATAGATTTTCTATACAATTTGATGGACTTAGTTATGGAAATAATATTCCATTTCTTGATATCTCCTTAGAAGGTGTAGTAGGTGAAGAGATTAGGATAAGCCTGTATAGAAAATTTGGGGTGGTCAATCAATTTATGATGGGCGATAGTTATCACCCTAAACACACACTGAATTCCCTTCCTTATGGGGACTATAACTTTGAGGAAGAAATATGTTTGTGGAAAAAAAATATGACGGACAAATAATTGAAAATAGTGTAAAGAAAATAAGATATGGTAATGGACATGAAAAATATGAGGGGGGTAACCTTATGGTGACAACAAAGATGGTATTAAGAGTATAGAGAAAAGCAATTTTTTTTGTAGTTATGACCTATAGTACTTTGCGTGAGAATGTTAGAGAAATAATTAAATATTACTGGAAGTTTTTGTCTACATTTTATGAACTGAATGGACTGTTTGAACAAAATTTGGTCTGTTCATTTCAGAAAGGGAAGAGTTTACAAAATATGCTGGTGCATACTAAGTTTAAAAAACCGCAAGAGAATTTGCTGATACAAGTTCATTTCAAAGGGATGAAACCATGTGAGAACTGCACAGCATGTGAATATATAGTAGCTAGTTTCCCTAGAATAAATCAGATTTATTTTCAAACAGTAGGAAATTATCAGTGCACTATGGAGAGGATAGTTTATGCTATAAAATGTAATTGTGAGAAGTATTATATAGGCCAAACCAAAAGTATGTTTAAAAATAGATTAACTGAACATTTAAGAGATGTAAGGCAAGCAAAAGTGGAAAGTCCGTTGGCACAACACTTTAAACATTTTCACAATAGTAGTCCTGTTGGTTAAAGACCACTATTTTAGAACAAATACCAGGAGATAGGAATAGTGAATCAGTTAGAAATAAATTACTGTATAAAGAAACATTGTTAATTTTAAAATATGGTTCTTTAATCCCACAGGGTCTGAATACGGCCTGCTGTTAGAAATGTTTTATTTGATCTAATGACGTGTTTCTTTAATTAAAAAAAAAAAAAATTCTTAATGAATGTTGATTGTATAATTGTTCAATTAATGATTAAGAATGACAACTGTGGGTATTTAAGACCTGTTCTTGTTTCCAGATAGTATTCCTTGAAGGCTTATGTGAAGCTGAAGCGGTAGAGTGCTGTTTTTGGTGTTACTGACAGAGATTTGTTTTATTAAAATATTTTTATACCTGCATGTTTGTTGTACTTGATATATCGTGGCAGTTGTTCAAGGCATTAATCATTCAACCACTGGTGACATAGAGGATTATAACCTCACCAAGGTATTTCTTCAAGAAGTACTGCAATGTACAACTCCAAGGAGGAAAGGTGACAACATTAACCAAAGAGAGTTCAGTCAAAACCTGCAATACTTGGTCACGCAAGGTTAAGAAGTAGACCCCAACACCAGCTAGTACACCTGTGTCAAAGAGAGCATGGCCATCACATCACCATGGTAAGACTACACATGCAAATTCTATCCATATCAAACCACAGTGTTCCCAAGACCCTCAAAACATGAAGTTCAGTATTATACCGACAATGTTCTGTGACGCAGACATCTGTTGAATCATCCTCCCACGTTTTGGTTGTCCATTTCTTTTTTGCTAAAAATGCCATAAGTTATACTCACTACTGATGCTGTCTGGGTTGCAGGGTTCATTTTTTGCATCACGTTACTGTGTCTGCAGTGTGTGTCCTACTATCTTCATACAGATCCCTTAGAAATAACAGCAGTGCTGATAAACCTCACTGTGCTTCAGAACGATGGATGTCTTCTACAGTCAACTCATGATTTTTCTTTTTTGGCATATTTAGTTAAGGGTGATATTGGTAGCTAAAACTTGTGGAGAGGGGCATTGCAAAGCTTTAGTTTATTAGTTGGAAGTGAGTTTTACACAGTCATATATTTTATTCATAGACTACTTGGGAATGTTTTTACATGAAGTATTATTGGTATTTATGATTGGTATGTTTGTTGAATTTTAGATGGGACTGTTAATGGGTGTTGCCGCCTTACTAAAACGTAATAGATTTTTATATGAAAAAATGTTTGTATTAAAAGAGGGGTGTGGAATCCCTTATTAATTGTCATGGTATTGAATGTTAGTGTTTGGCACCATTGGTAATAAGACCCTGTTAAACTAATATGTTGTGTATCATGATATTTTTTGAGAATTGTAAACAGTCTTAAGATGTAATGCATTTTTTTTTCTTTTCAGAACTGTGGACTAATTGTTTATTAAGCATTTAGCCTTTCTTCAAATAAAGAGGATTTAAAAAAATGAGTGATGGTGTTAGTCTCAGTACCTTGTCTTCCTTTCTTCCAAAGGGCTACTGTGTCTGCACACACAGTCTGCCTACAGTTTGTTGCTCTGGCAAATGGGAAAATTTCTACCTTCTCTGTATTGCACTGTTTTTCCGGTAGTCAAGGTTCCACACATACTGGGTCTTTTCTCAGTCTGAACTAATGCCGGAGGTAAGACATTCTTCTCCCGCATTCCTTTCAGAAACATATTGTTCATGGTTGCCTGTGCTGTGGAGCCTTCTTTATGCTGTTCTAGAAAGAGAGTGCAGCTTGTTTTCCTCCCCACCAGATATTTTCCCCCTCGCATTCAGCTCAGTGTCAAAATCCATTTTTTTCCTGCAGTGAGGAAGGCAAAAAGTAGTTTTGCACACTGTGGTTGTTTTCCTGTCATTATGCTAGTAGCCAGCCCCCCTGCCTTTTAAAGCGGTGTGATCAGCATATTAAAAAATTCTCAATACTTGTCCATTCAGAAATTGAGTGATGGGTAAAACTAATTGTCCATGTAGTCACCTTATAAGAGTGCCCCACAGGAGAGCTACCATTCAATGAAAATTATCCTGTCAAAATGTAATCCCGACTCCCCTGAATGTTTTCACCTGTGCTGTATTGTGAGATCCATGTACGAGTACTTTTTTCACTCTTGCAGGATGGTTCTATTTTCCCAATGGCATTTAGCATTTCATTATTACTGCCATCCATGGGTTCTTAGACTTTGTTTTTGATGAGTTTAAGTTGTTGAGATTACATTTGTCTGCGAGTCACATGTTCTTCGTGTTTCACTGTTGCAGTCATCACACTTGGGTTATCTGCCTGCAGGTAGCCTTCAGTCGGCCTGAATACCAGACTTAATATTCTTGCGTCAGATGCTGTCACTTCTTCCATGACGTCAGGTCTTCAGGGGTATAAAAACAGGCAACCAACGTCATTACCCCAGTCTTTCTTGCCATGGGATCTGAAGCAGAAGCAGTTTGCAAGTGCCGGCCGGCCGCTCGCTACCTGAATTTTCGTTTTCCAGTTGAATAATACAGAAATCTTCTAAAGCTAGGTACCCTGTTGAGGATCCTTTTTTCTTGCTCTAACCGATCAGAAAAAGTTAACAATTGTCTTGCCTGTGGAAAGCAAATACCTCACAGATATTTTCATTCTTATTGCATCACCTGTTTAGGCCCAGACCACAATTTCCCTCACTGTTGATTTTGTGCCTTGTTTAACGCCCAAACCATTTGTCATCGGGCTATTCTTGTTGCTAAATTCTTTAGCTCTCTATCTCCATATTCAGATATGTCTTTGGTAAGCCAACCAACTACCGATTTTTCTAAAAAATGTAAGGATAAAGACAGAGACAGACCGCCACATAGGTCCATAACTGCTGACAACACTTCTGCTAAGCTAGTCGCCAGTCTGCCGGTACTCGCTGAGGTGCCTTTGCAGCCCCTAATACCCACTTCTGTGTATTCGCAGGCCTCTGCTGAGACCCATTCGGAGTCCGGTATGCTGCAAGATGCTTCTTCAACTATGGAACCTGCGGATGTCTCTACCTTGGATGGGTCCGGAGCAACAGTGCAGGCACCAGCTTCTGATGGAGATTTTCATCCTACTGATGTGTGAGTTCTATCAATGACTTCTTCAGCCAAATCTACCAAGTTTCTTAGGCCCAGAGTATGCACTGCACCTAGAAAACCGACGACCAAAGCCCATGCTCAGCCACCCATGCCACAAAAACAAATGCTTAGAATGGCTGAAGACCTCATTACCATGATTAGGGGAAGCCAGCCTTCCCCTGCTAAGAGACAAAGAACCAAGTTCCCTTCTGGTTCTACAGACCAGGAGTCAGAGGACTCTCACCTTTCTGACTATGAAGACAGGCCCTTATTCACCTATGAGGATTCTGATGCAGAGGAATCCATTCCCTCTGCCTCTCCTCCAGAGGATATTTCCTTTGGGGAAACCTTGCACATTTTGGGAGCATTTCCGCTGGGAATGCCAAGACTACCCTCAGTCCAAGAAGAGACTCTGAGAATTTTTACAGTTGCCTCAACACAGGCCTTTAGCTATTCCCCCCTTCCCTGGTGGTGGTGGATGATGTTTTCAAGGAATCCAGTGTTAACCCAGACACTTTACCTCTTGCACCTAGGAAACCAGACAGGTACTACAGAGTACCTGATTCTCACCAGTTTCTTTTCAGAAAACCCTACTGCTGACCCAGAGATCATTTCCCAGGGACCTAAAGGTATTGAGGCTACTACAGCCAAAAACCCTACCCCTTCGGACAGGGAAGCCAGGTCTTTGGACAGATGGGGTAAGAAGGTATACACCTCTGCAACCCTTGCTTATCAGGGCATTGAATTGCCAGTTTTACAGGCTAAAATACCAGCAACCTATTATGGAACTTATTAAACAAAAAGTGGTAACCTTTCTAGACTGTGCAGAAAATAAAGACCTACATGAGCTTATGCATTCTGCAAAACGAGTAAATAAGCATACTTTGCAGTGTGGCTTTGATGCACTAGAAGCATCTTGCAGGGCAGCAGTCACTGACTCTGTACTGAGAAGACATGCTTGGCTGAAGGAACAGACCTTGTCAGATCATGTCAAATCTAAATTTCTAGATGCTCCTTTGAAAAGGACCGGTTGTTTGGTACCAAAGCAGAAGTAGTTCTCAAAAAGATGGAAGAAAAGGCTAAATCTAGGCAAACTGTTAACGATTTTCTATAGGTGCAACCACCTAGATTCATTAGGCACTGCCCTTAAAAACAATGGTCCTTTCCAGCTACCTCTAGGCCCAGGGGAAACAGACCACCCAGACTACAGTCTCAAGTTATGCAGAGATCTAAGCAATGGAGTGCCCCCACCCCCAAAACAGGAAGTGGTAAGCCACCTCCTTATGGAAAAAGCATTCAATGTCTTTTCAACCCTATTTCCCAGCCCTACCCAATTGCTGGTGCCCCTAGGAGGAAAACTTGTCTTTCATACAAAAAACTGGATAACCATCACTCAGGACTGATGGGTCCTAGACATAGTATTCCAGGGTTACAAATTTTATTTCCATTCACTGCCAACGCGGTTTCCAGACCTTCCTCCAAACCAGTGGGCAGAGGCTCAAAAACAAGTACATTCCCTGCTCCATATCAAAGCTGTTCAGCCTGATCCAGCAGAAGGAAGGGGTCAAGGATTCTACTCCAGACTATACCCTGGAAAGAGGGCTCCTGGTGCCCAATCCTAGATCTTTAAATTCTCAACACCTTCCCGGTGGTACCTAAATTCAAGATGCTTACCCCACAACAGCTTATCCCAATGTTAGCCAAGGATGCCTGGCTAATCACCCTAGACTTAAAAAAAGCCTATCTCCACATCCCCATAAGGGAGTCATGCAGAAAATATGGGTCTATATTAGAACATCGAAGTTTCAAAACTTCGAATGTTCTAATACTGAACCCTATTCCATAAAAGTTGAAAACATCGAACATACAGAACAGCAAATTTTTTCCTAGGGAACAAATTCGCTGTTCCAAAACACATGCACACCAAGCAAACAGCAATCCACACACATACACCTAAAATCTTACACCTAACCCTAGACTAAATTATGCACACACCACTAATTATCCACTTACCTTAACCCAAACCCTAACCCTAAGGTCCGTTACTATCGCACACTCACCTCACCCGTGCCCTAACCCTAACTCACCTACCCCGCCCTAACCCTCATGTCCACACAATCGCACACTTACCTGACCTGCGCCCTAACCCTAACTCACCTAACCCGCCCTAACCCTCATGTCCACACAATCACACAAATACCTAACCCACACCCTAACCCTAACTAACCTAACCCGCACTCGATCACACACTTACCTGAACCCGACCTGTAACTTTCCACCACAGCTCTGAAAATACCGAAGCAACAGAAACGAACAACCAAATTCTTTCCCTAGGAAAAAATTCATTTTTTTGTTGCTTCGATATTTTCAGCTTTCGCTGAATAGGGTTCAATATTAGAACATTCTAAGTTTTGAAACTTCGATCTAATATAGACCCAAAAAATATCTATATTTCAGAGCAGGGTCTATGCATTATCAGTTCTCTGCACTTCCCTTTGGCTTATCTACTGCGCCCAGGGTATTCACAAAATGCCTGGCTCCAGCCATTGCACACTGCAGGCTGAGAAATATCCAAATGTATCCATACTTGGACTGCCTGATTCAGGCAGACAGTCAGGAATTGCTGCTTCAGCACCTGGCATTTGTAAAAAGCCTGCTCACTACATTGGGGTACATATCAACGAAAAGAAATCAAAACTGGTACCCAGTCAAAAAATTGTATTCCTGGGAGCAAGCTTGGACACAACTTCACAGATGGTATTCCTCACTTCAGAAAAGCAGGTCTATCTGACAGACTACTTCAAACTAATGGCCACCAAAACCCAGCTGTCTGCAAGACAAATACTGCAGGCCCTAGGGTTCATGGCCTCATGTATTCTGCTAATTCCATATGCAAGACTGCATATGAGGAAACTTCAGTGGTACTTGAGTCATTGGTGCCAATATTCTCAGGACCTGGAAACAGTCATTCCTATCATACCTTGTCTATGGACAGAGTTCCTTTGGTGGGCAAAAGCATGCAACCACAATAAGGGACTGCCTTTTACTCAACCACAAGCCACCCAGAACCTGACCACAGATGCATCAGATTACGCATGGGGGGGGGGGGGCTCACATGGCTGGCAGTTGTATTCAGGGCCACTGAATCCCAAGTCAAATCCACCTGCACATCAACCAAAATGAGATGCTAGCTGTACAGAATGCCCTGACAGCTTTCAGACACCTACTCTGTCTAGGACAACTGCTGATAAAAACAGACAACACCACAATTATGTGGTACATCGACAAGCAGGGGGTAACCCATTCTTACCCACTCGGCAAGTTAGCCAGTGGAAATTGGAGCCCAGCACCTTGACCTTCTAATCCAGAAATGGGGGATCCCAGAGGTGGATCTCTTTGCCTTCCCCAACAACCACCAACTAAGCAAATTCTGCACCAGGAACCCTCACAGCAGGGCTTGGAAGGTGGATATCCTATCCTTTCAATGGGCAAACCTCTCAATCTGTGCCTTCCAACCTCTGCCCCTTCTCTCAAGTGTATTACTCAAGATAAAACAAGACAGGCTAAGGACAATTCTAATTGCCCCAGACTGGCCTCGTCAACACTGGTACCCACTCCTGTGCAGCTTGACAATGGTACCACTCTGGCACCTACAACAGACCCCAACCCTGCTTTCTCAGCATGGGGGACAGACTGCATCCACAATTGCAAACCCTAAATCTTGCAGCCTGGCTTATTCCTTAAATACTCCACCTGCATCCCTTAGCAAACAGGTGTTGGACATCATTCTTGAAGTCAGAAGGCCCAGTACTAGGAACTCCTATGCTGAAAAGTGGAAAAGGTATTCCTCTTGGATTCAGTCTAAAGGAAAAGACACAGCACTGCCCTCCTTACCTCTAATCTTGGATTACCTAGCAGAACTACTGCACAGAGGCCTATCCTTCTCCTCCATTGAAAGCCATGCCTCTGCCATTTCAGCTCACTGCAATACTGAGCCACCTCTATTCCCTCACCCTCTCATCAAACAGTTCCTGAGAGGGGCAAACAACTTAAGGCCAACAAGGAGAGCACCCACCCCTGCATGGGGCCTTAACTTTGTACTGGAAAAGCTCATGCTTCCACCTTTTGAACCTGCTGCTTCATCAGAATTAAAATTCATCTCTTGGAAAACAGTCTTGCTTCTAGCCATCACTTCAGCTAGAAGAGTGTCTTGAGTTACAAGCACTGATGGCTGTGGGACCATTTATTATCTTCCATGCTGATAGGGTTTCCCTCATGACTAACCATTCCTTTATGCCTAAAGTGGTGTCCAGTGTTGCTCTCAACCAATCCATCCATTTGCCAACCTTCTTCCCTAATCCTCAAAATAAAGGGGAAAGGATATTGCACTCTTTGGATGTGCACAGACAGCTCAGGTTCTATCTTGATAGGACTAAGCCTTTCAGAAAATCTAACCAGCTGCTAGTCAACTTTGCAACAGGGGCAGATGGTAGGGTAATTTCAAAGCAAACCATTTCCAAATGGGTAGCACACTGCATCCATTTGTGCTACAAGCACCATGGAAAACCAACCCCTCAGGGGGTCAGAACACATTCCACTAGGGCTACATCTATCTCTACAGCACAGGGACATACTTAAAGTTGCTACCTGTAGTTCTGTGCACACCTTCACCAAGCATTACCACCTGCCTATTTTTTTCCAAATCCAGGGCAGGATTTGCTACAGCAGTCTTGCAAGGCCTACTAGCCAGCCCTAACTCTTCTTGACTGCCTTTACCCTTCCTCAGCTATGGGAATCAACCCAAGTGTGATGACTGCAACAGTGAAGCACGAAAAACATAGTACAGTTGTGTACACTTACCATAAATGTAGATGTTCAAGTGTATTCACTGTTGCAATCCTGGTTACCCTCCCTCCAGCCCCCTTGTTCTCTCTATCTCTTATCTATTCTCACTATGGCTATTCCTACTGGTATTGGTATTTACTTTTTATTGGTGGTATTTCTACACCATATCCTAGCTTCCAATTTGAGGGCTCCTGACATTTGGGGAAAGAAAAACTGATGTAATGACGACTGCCTGTTTTTATACCCCTGACAACCTGACGTCATGGAAGAAGTGACAGCATCTGATGCAGGAATATTAAGTCTCTGGTATTCGGGCCAACTGAGGGCTACCTCCAGGCAGACAATCCAAGTGTGATGACTGCAACAGAGTGAATACACTCTAACATCTACATTTATGGTAAGTGTACACAAATGTACTTTTCTCATATGGATCTATACCCCACAGAAAGCTTTACACATTGCTTCTAGAGTACATTCTTCTAGGGCAGTTTTCGCTGTGGTCATGGTTCATAGACCGGTTGCATAGTATGCAAAGCTGTGTAGATCAGCTTGCATGCTAGACAGCTATTTTTGGATTCATAAGACCCCCCCCCCCCGTTGCATGTTACTGTTAGTGAGTGTTTCAGTAGTTGATGGATCCAGTGCTTACAATTCCCCATAAGAAGCCAGTTGCACTGTTCTCTAATATGGAAGTCTTACACTCCATAGTGTGCAAGTTATTCTAAAGAACAGTGTGGAAAATGTATAATTACATACACCTGTTCAATTCAGTGGTAGGAGTATGGATAGGTGAAGCAAGTAATTTGTGCCCTGTGCACAATACTTAACTAGGTAAGTTGTAGTGAATTTATGTATGGGAGTCATGAGGCTGTTTGTCCTTATACCCCTCCCAACACATACACTGTGCAGCTGTGCATGAATGCTTATCATGTGTGTGTGTGTGTGTGTGCACGCGCAAGAAGATCCAATTTAGCATGCCAATTAAAAGTAACAGTTGTATATTTTATATTGCAGAATCACTGAATGTTCTGATTTTTCACGGACATTTCTAATGGAACAAACATCCGCATTAGAAATGCTTCCATAACACTTTATAGTACAGAAGAAGCATACCTTGTCCATTTTACAGGTTTTTGAAGACTGTTGTAGACATACTTGTTTCAAATTGTAAGAAGGTGTGTGTATGTGTGGTGGATGACCACTGCCTTATATCACTGTAGCTGATATGGATAAGATGATTATGAATATAGTGTATGCATGCACTTCATGTACGTGTGTGTTTGTGGAGAGGGATCTCATTCTGTGCCCTGACAGTCACTGCTACAGTTCCAAACATGCATATCTCCACTCTGGATTGATAGCTGGACAGCTGTCACTGCAAGTAGATATCTGCCATTCTTTTGTGGGTGTTTTGGTTGTGTGGCTGTAGCTGTTTATGGTTGTATGATGTTACGATTTGGAGACTGTGCATCTGATTCTCTGTCTCTATCTTTCAGTCAATGGAGGGAAGTGTATGACCCTTTGTGTATTCTGCAGAAGCTGTGCTGCTTCGTGGTACAGGGTGGTAGTGTGCTAAATGGGCAGTACAAAACTGATACATTGAGCAATTCATAGTTGTGCAAATTTCCTGGAAATCCCATGTTGCCCAAATGAATGTGCAGGACTATTAATCGTAAACAGGTGCAGTGTTGCACTCAACGTTTTGGTGCTGTGCATGTTGTGCCACTACACTGATATCTATAAATCCCAGCCTTTATGGTCTCTTAGGAAATAGTCTTACGTACAGGAGCTGTGTGTCTCTGATTTGACCTACTCTTCATATGGGAAGGTTTATATTTCTTTAAATGGCAACTCCAGGAATGCTGTCATTACAATCCCAACTCACTGAAATCTGAACTTACAGAATGGTTTTACATATATCAGGTCTGCTGCAAGGTCACAGTTGTCTGAGCTGTTCAATTTTACCTGGGAGTTATTTTTTTCTGTCAGTAGTGCTGTGGCCATGGAGATTGTATATGTAAGTAATGGGGTCCTGTGAGTTTGTAGTATAGATCTTACATGTGTGTTGGTGGGCTGGGGGCTTCCCCTTGCAAAAAAAAAAAAAGTTATTACTCGATTTTGACTGGTATATGCTGTGGTGAGTTGGCCTCATCAAGTTTGCTGTCAGGTATTGGTATTCTAGAGCTTATAGTGGATCTCCTCATGTGTTCATCATTCATTGTAGCCTTTGCTTCACTTCATGACTCAGGGCCCCTTTTTCACATTTTTGCACATGGGGTCAGGGTGTCACTTCTACCTACAGGATGCAACCCATCCTCACTTTTCTCCATATTAATATCTCTGTGACACTGTGATGCATATCTTTTCTTATGGTCCTTCCCTTTTTGTTTCCCTGGGAAAGAGTCAGTAAAGAACTGGAGAGTATTTCTATGACTAGATTAGAGGCCTGAAGTGGTGTTATCAGCCACAGCACTTTGCCTAATATATATTAGGAAAGCTTGGCAACAACTTCTATCAGCTTCTCAAGCATAATGTAACAGAATCCAATGGAAGCCTGTTATATTTTTTGAAATATGCCAATGAATACTGGGTATAAGGAATAAAATTGCCTATGCAAGAGATGATTAGAACTGTGCAAGTGAATGTGTTCCTAAGCATACTAAATAATGTAAGGCACCGAAGTGTTATTAGTGTGCACAGACTGAAACACTGAAGTGTTATTGGTGTGTGCAGACTGAAACACCGAAGTGTTGTTAGTGTGTGCAGACTGAAACACCAAAGTGTTATTGGTGTGTGCAGACTGAAACATCAAAGTGTTATTAGTGTGTGCAGACTGAAAAACTGAAGTGTTATTAGTGTGTGCAGACTGAACACCAAAGTGTTATTAGTGTGTGCAGACTGGAAAACCGGTGTTATTAGTGTGTGTAGACTGAAACACCAAAGTGTTATTAGTGTGTGCAGACTGAAACACCAAAGTGTTATTAGTGTGTGCAGACTGAAACACTGACGTGTTATTAGTGTGTGCAGACTGAAACACCAAAGTGTTATTGGTGTGTGCAGACTGAAACAACAAAGTGTTATTAGTATGTGCAGACTGAAACATCGAAGTGTTATTAGTGTGTGCAGACTGAAACTAAGTAGTGTCATTAATATCATTGTCATTGATAGGAATAAATACAGAAGTTTTATTACTAGAAACAGCATGATTCCTTTGAAAACCTGTAGTTCTGGTTGAAAAAGATAGTTTTGGCTCAAAAACAGCAGTTCTGGTAACAAAAGCACTATTTAATAGAGCATTATTTATTTGTTTACTGTGCTTCTGGTTATGATTCTTGACCCTGATAAAGGGAATTTGGTTTGTCTTCTGCCTCTCAAGTTACCTCGGCATCTGAGACCATCCCTGGCATTTGATCTTTCTTTTCTGTTTAAACTGTCCCTCTGTACAGAATTCTGATGAGGAACTGGGTTGGAAGTAGTTGCAGGGGTAACAGTCTCTGAGGAGCCGTGTTCTTGAGGAGGGGATGAGTGAAGCTGAGACAAAAAAGCTGGTCAGTAGCTGTACAGGGAGATAAATCACTTTTGCTATGATAAACTTGCTCATTTCTAAGTTCATTCCTGTGTTTGTTTCTGTATTCATTTCAGAATGGGGAATGCATGAAACGAACAGTAGCCGTTAGACCTTGTGGAGTTAAAATAAACATTAGGTCTGGAAAAAACATTGCTGATAGGTTGATCTCCTTGGTGGTGGTTGTATCAGGTTTCTCATTCTTTTAACAGGGTAGGCAAATTTATTTTCATAGTGAAACAAGTCCCTGTCCAATTTCTGCCTTTTCCTGTTAATGAGAGACGAGACATGTCTCTCAGTCCTTTCAGTGATGCCCATATAAAGATGCTTGTGAAAGTGAAAGTCCGGATGGCTTAGGACTTCATTATTTAAAGCATATGTTTGCTGTTTAAGATTAAGCATTCTTTCTCTGTTGTCAGCATTAATAAACCTGATAGTCTGTAAACCAGTGTCATAGAGTATGCAAAGTCTCATATACGGTAGATGTCTCAGATATGTCGTTAGGAAACTTATTAAATCTGAGATCAAGAGGTACAATGTTATTGTTAAGACAGGCATCCAAGTAGAGAATATCATATTTGATATTCTTATAATTTCTTAACAGTCTTTCTAAGGTAAAGATGTCCGTTTTACATTTGTTCGAAGTGTGGTATTCATGCTATAGAGGTGGCCAGTCTGAATGTTCTGGCATTGATCTGTTCATGAAAGGGTTACCATTGTAGAATTGAGGATGGAAATTATATTATGTGCATTATAAGCATCATCATTGTTCAGGGATATATTATGAACGATCGGTGTATTCCCTGAAGCAATTTTGTTGGTAGTGCTAGTTGTGCTAGCCATTCTATTGACACGGTCATTGTTATTAGTAATTAAAGTCTGTGCTGCAGAGGTATGTGCTGCAGAAGTATTCTCACTTCCATTTGGAACATGAGTGTTTGTAGCACAACTGTTAGTATTGCAAGGCATAACATTATGGTGTTGCATACGTTGTTAATACATTAAAACAGATGAGTTTTGGTGTTTTGAATCTTACTATCAGAAACCTCACCCAGGACCAGTTACTGGTTTTACATACAGGATTTAATTTTATCGCTTCGCAAAGGGCTTATTTACCTGATTTGCTTTTAGACCTTAGATTTTATTTTATTTTTTTTTTATTTTACATTTGATGACCGGGAAAGTCTGACTGGACACAGGTCCATTTTCAGCGGAGGCCCGGGGAGAAAAGCTCCATTTAAACAATTGCTAAACAGATAAAATTATAAGAAACAGCCTTGCATTCTTAATACACACATATAAAATATCATCTAACATTGCAGCACAGGCTCATGTACAGCACACAGTTGTGTTTTTAAATGCAAACAAATGGCATATAGGAGTGTGTTTAATATTTAATTATAGACATACAAGTTAATACCACTGGAATAAAACAATTTTAGGAAGGAATAAGAAATGTAGAGGCTAGACAGTACTGGGTCATCCTTAGCAGTATCCTAATATTACTGCTATGTGGCAGATTAGCCTGTGGATGTCACATGAGCACAGCCAGTTGCTAAAATAGTGGGTTTTGAGTAGTTTCTTAAATTGGTGGGCAGAAGCTGTCGAAGTTATGTGAATAGGAAGTGAATTCCAGGTTTTTGCTATTGTACAGGCAAAGAGAGTTTTACCAGCTTCATTCCTATGTTTGATGACGTTTATGAGATTTTGGTCTGTTGATCTTAGGATTCGGGTGGTTGTGTAGGGTTGTATTAGATTTTGTAGTATGGGGGTTTTGTCAGGGAGGTAGTACATTTTGTGGGCTATGGAGAGTTATGTGGTAAGAAGTAGATGGGGTAACTCAAGCCATTTGAGCTGCTTGATGGAATAACAGTGATGGTCATTGATTTGCTAGAAAGATTAATCTCAGGCTGTTGCATAACAATGTTAATTCTAATGAACTTGATGACTATGGCAGTCCTTCTATTACTTGTTCTAACACTGAAGACATGGATTCTACTCCCAATGTATTCAGTTCTGATACACCTAGTTCTACAGAATCTGAATTTATTTAACTTTTGTATATTGAAACCAAAACGTTTTTGTAACCCAATACTTAATAACTCAGTACAAACATTTTAAAGGTATGTGAAAGGGATCTGATGAAATTATGTCATTCTAATGACACCAGTAAATGGCAGAATTTTTCTGTTAAAGAAAGATTTGCATTACAAGAATTAACTAAAGACAAATCTCTGCGTGTTATGCATGCCAACAAAGGCACTGGTCTGGTCTTGATGGAACAATCTGATTATGTGAATGGAAAGCTCTATAGTTAATAATGATTTTTTTTTCAACTTGTTGATGGGAAAACTGTATTTAAACATTTTACCGAAGTTGATAAGTCCTTGAAAAATCTTGGATTGAATGGGATTATCTCCCCAGATTAATTTCTTTTTATGTCAGTACACCAACACAATCTAGGTAGATTAGTTGGTATCCCTAAGATCCATAAAAATCAATCTGATCCACCATTCAGGCATATTATATCTAACAAAAAACTATCACAGAAAAAATTGCACACTACCTGGATATTGTACTTAACCCCATTGTGCAAGCTACACCTTACTATTTAAGTGACTCATGGGTATTTTTAGATGAATTACATCATATAAAAACAAAATGATCTGGTTGCATTCTTGTTACACTCAATGTAGAAGCATTTTATACAAATATACCACAATAAAATACGCATGGATTTATTTCAAGATTTTTTTAAAAAATACACCACCTTCTCTGTTACCAAAATACATTCCCTTTGCACACTTGTTAATCTTGTATTAAATAATAACTTCTTTTTTTTCAATAATAGAATGTACAAACAAATCAAGGGTGTGGACATGGGGTCCAAGGTGTCCCCAGCCTTTGCTAATATTGTACTTAGTTCCTGGGAAAATGATAATTTATCTCTATTACCTGACTTTAAACATGTTGTCATTTATAAGCGTTATATTGATGACATCTTTTTTCCTTGGATCGGTGACCTCATAAGTCTGAATTCATTCATCTCTCACATGCAAGATAGTTTAGACTTTTTAAAGTTAATTATTTCGGGATGTGGTAAATCTATTTCTTTCCTTGATACCAAGATTGACATATTACAGAATGGTGAAATTTCCTCCACTATTTTCAGGAAAGATGCATATAAGAACAACTTCTTGGACTTTACTGGTATGCATCTCTTCTTCATGAAGAAAAATCTTGTTAAGGGACAGTTTATACGTATATCTAGATTGAATAGCAATGACATGGAATTTATGAAACAAGCTACTCAAGCATATGTTTTATGCTAGAAACTACCCTTTTAAACTTGTTAATACCATTTTTAATGAAGTTTTAGCTAATAGATACACAATATTTGTCCCTATTTTACTTATTAGTTTCCAATCACACTCCATTTTTATTAGCAGGTTATATTTATTTATTTGTTTTAAAACAAGTATATGTTGCAGTTGAAGGTAGTTTTACTGTATAGCATGTTTTTAAAGTTGTTTTTTAAAGTTGTTTTTAAAAGTTGTTTATAAATTTGCTATTATGCTTGTGGGACCTTAATTGTTTAATTTACATAATTGCTTTACTAATTTGTACTAGTATTTAAGCTACTTGAGTGAAGTATGTGTTGGTCTGATGAAGTTTGAGCATTCTGTCAAACGAAAAGCGCTTAACCATTAAACTTGGAGTTTACTTGTGTCCATCTGCCGTGTGTTGCCTGGCTTGCCTCAGTTCTGTTGTTTATTTATTGTCTATATATAGTATAATTAGATTTCTTTATAACTTTTAGCATCTAACATTTCATTGGTATTACTATATAGCGTATACATTACCTTTGTTTTTCAGTATCTTGCAAACTGCCTTACATTATTTAGTATGCTTAGCAACACATTCACGTGTACACTTATAATCACCTCTTGCATAGGCAATTTTATTCCTTATGCCCACTATTCATTGTTATATTTCAAAAAATTATGACAGGCTGCCATTGGCTTCCCCTACTGTTACAGTATGCATTCGTTACTGTACACTGTATGCTTAGGAACAAATTCACTTGTACAGTTCTACTCACCTCTTGCATAGGAAATGTTATTCCTTATGCCCACTATGCATTGGTATATTTCAAAAAATATGACAGGCTTCCATTGGCTTTTCTTACTGATACATTATGCATAAGTTACTATAATGTATGGTAAAAATTCTACTCTTGTTGGTTACGGTACAATCAGATGACTTATGTTCATATTTATACACTCTCATAGTTTCATAGGTTCATACTAGGCTATCTGCCCTAGGACATTTATAAGCCCAGCCAGAGTGTGTTTGGCTTAAGCCACCCATTTTAAATTAATTTTGCTATGCCCTTTTTCGAGGTTAGTATACTGTGCCTCTGTCTAACAGTGACACAGAAGTGATACCCGGGGTAAACCTACGATCCCCCATCCACTCATCAAGATTCCTCTTGAAGAGAGTCAATGAGGGACTCTGCCTAACCTGGACTGGGATTTTATTCCAGAGTGAAGGGAGCCTCTGGGTTATGAATCTGTCCCTCCAGCATGTCCTATTTATTTCAGTGCTGAGGTTCAAGTCTCTCGAGCGCGTAGCTCGATGGGATTTGGATTTTCTGAGGTGCAGCATGTCCATTAATTTTGGGTTGGACATGGCTTTATACATCAGGCACAGATCACCTCTAACAGGCAGTATGCCACTGAGTAGAACTGGAGTTTCTTTAACCGGGCAGCATATGGCATCTGTTTGAGCCCTTTGATTCTCTTGGTGAGGTACTTTTGGGGTCTTTCCAGTTGCTGCAGGTGTCTGGTAAGGTACATCCCAAAAGGGCATTGTACTCAATTATGGGCCTGATGAGGGATGAGTAAA
>NC_056741.1:1205381275-1205396275 GCF_019279795.1 Protopterus annectens
TTATTTTTGTTTTTAGAATAAGTAAAGGTGAGGAAATTAGTAGTTTGAGTTAGATATTCGTAAAAGCTTACAAATTCAGTATCTGTCCCTATCCATAACAAACATATATCGTCTAAAACCGCTTATATAATTTCCAGCACTTCTTGTATTGAGAATTTTGTATGTATTTCAATTCCCATGCTGCTAGAATAATATTTGCATATATGGGTGCACAACATGCACCCATAGCGACCTTTACTTGTCTGTAAAATTCTCCCTCAAAATGCAGGCAGTTACTAGTAAGTACCATTTCCATTAAAGTCAAAATCAACTTAAATTCATTATTTGTGAATTTACCGTAATTTATTAAAGCTTCTTCAAACCATTCTAAGCCTTCTTTGTGAGGGATAGATGAAAAAAGATCTACTATGTCTAATGTTATAAAGGTGATACTCTCATCAAACAATTCTTTCTTCAGGTTCCTCAATAAGTCCCATGAATCCTTCACTATAGCCTCCCCTTCTTTCAGCATTCCTTTTAACTTGTTATCTAGCCATTTTGCTATCGGTGCTGTTACTGATCCTTCTGATGACACTATCGGTCTCATAGGGGGGGTTATTTACGTTCTTATGAACTTTAGGTATTCCAAATATATTCGGGACTTTTGTTTTTTCTACATGTAAGTATTTAAATGTATTTACATCTATCATTCCTTCCAATATTAAATCATTTAATTGAACGTACACCTTTTTATTGGCTATATTTATTTCATTTATAGATGATTTCATATAGCTCTCATCATTTTCTAATAATTCCAACATTTTGGCTTTGTAAATCACCTGGTCCATTATAATCGTTCCCCCTCCTTTATCTGGTCTAATTATCCTTATTAGGGGGTCAGCTGCTATTTGTTGTAATAATTCGTTCTCTTCTTTGGTTAAATTATAACCTACCCATTGGTCTGAAAAGGTCTTTCTAATTTTCTTCTCCATCATTAATTTGAAATTCTTCAGTTGTTGATTTAAAGGTGGATTATATACACTTTTTCTCTTTAAATTTATTCTATCTATACTGTTGTCATTTTGTCCTTGGAATAACAATTCCAGATTTTTCCTCCTTATAAATAGTTTTAAGTCTATAATTACTTTGTTAAGATTGGCCTTTTTGTTCGGTACAAATTTCAAGCCTTTTGTAAATAATCTAAAATGTACTTCAGTAATTTCTGTGTTGCTATAGTTGTAGATGTTGTAATTCTCTAATTTATAAACCATTCCTTCCTTCCTTATCAATTCCCTGTTTGGCTGGGGGTCAACTTCCTTTCTTTCATCTGTTACCATTCTTTGTAGTACCTGTTCTTGTTCTGGTACCTCTTGTACCCCCCCCCCTTGATAGTTTTTTTGAAATTTTTTCTGATAGTTGTTCCTTATTCTTTCAGACCTCCTTAATTCTGGATATTCTTGTTCATCACTTGTTACAACATTTTCTACCCTTCTATCCATATATTCTTCCTCATTTCTATTTTCTTCTTGATAAACTATATTGTATTTCTGTGGAAAAAAATCCCTAGGCTTAGGGTACTGCTTTTTATCTTTGTATTCCAATATATCCCTCTCAATTTTCCTGCATTTTCTATCAAAAATATTATTCATACTTTTCTCAATACTTTTTAGTGTTGCCTGATATCTCCTGTAATTTTCTTCTACCCTAAAAAGCAGGTCCTTAGTGATACATTTATTTACTTCCTCTATCCTTTTATTTAAATCTTCCAGCTCCCTTGTATTCTCTTTAATGATAGCTTTTAGGATCTCTCCTCCACATTTATCAAAAATCTCTATCAGTTCCCGATGAAATTCACTTCCTACCCTCACTTTATTGGGGTATTTACATACCCTAAGGCCTTTAGGTACAATGTTTAAATGTATGCAATCATTCAAATATGCATTTTCCAGTTCTAAATTCTTAAATCTAAACAGCATTTCATCAAATAACTTCATATTCATATGTTACATTCATTTCATTGCCACTTAATTTCCTCGCATTTTTTGTTTTAAAACAATATTTAAAATTTAAAACATTTTTAAAGTCCATAAAATGCTGACTAGGCGTTGTTACATGGTCGCCATTACAGTTACCTGTAGTTGTGTTGCTTGCTATCACATCACTATAGCTTTTGAAAAAAGTCCCGTTATTTTTCTTTCGCGCTCCTCCATTCTCTCTTTCTCCCTCATTACTTCGTGGAGTGGAGGTTTCTTCTTCCGTACACGATCTAAAGATACCTGGTATGTCCAAGTCAATAATGGTATCTCCGTTTATACCTGAGCCACCCTGCTCTTTCCCACATTAAGTAGGGCTGTGGTTATTAGTCCTAAGACCCTTCCTTTCCCTTCTTGGAAGGGCTTCTTGGTTATCCGGTATCGCACTTGCCTGTCTTTGCGTAACGGGACCCTTTTCAGCAAGCAATTCCAACAATTGGGTCAGTTGGTGAGATAACCTGTCGATCTTGTCTGCGCTGGCCAATCCTGTCTCGTCATCTCTGGTAGCTGTAAAACCCTCCTCCACCTCCATAACGTTACCAATTGCACCACAAGGGGGCTAGTACGAAATATCAACTCACAATATTTGAAAAACGAACCAGCCAGAAGGAATACAGCTTACTTTGACTGGCCAGTTTATTTGTGAAATAAACAGCAGTCAATCCAGCACATATATCAAGAAAAAACGTCAAACCACGAACTCTTAACAAATAAAGTCAGCAAAGCAAAAATTCCTCGACCACATGAACGCTATGTCTCCACACTTGCGTTTTCGTTTCTTTCACTTCCTCAGATGTGAATGAATACATTGTGCTAAGCTCCTTCATTTTTATATTCAAACCCTAATTGATTAATGAACAATTATCTTGATTAAGTACTTTGATTAAAAACACATTTACTATGACCATTTCATACTGTTTCCCATTTCATCCTTTTGTAATAAATTAAATAATATTCTTCTTATAAATCTTTCACTTATATCTTACACTTTATCTAAAAACACTTTGTTAAAAATACTTTATTAAAATAGACTACATTTAAACTTTTAAAATTAATCCCTATATTGACTTTATTACTTGGTTTGTGGACGTTTATACATTCTTGTATAAAGCCTCTTTGGTTGGTCTGTAACACCCTCTAGTGGTCAATGATAGTTTTCATTTTATAAAATGCTGTTTGTTTACACATTTTTAAAAACTTAAAACATTCTGAAACCTTACCAAAAATCTTTTACTGAATGAAAAATATATACATACATAAATTATACAAATGTTGTTAATTCATATTTCATCATACTTTTAATTCCCACTAAATGCACATTTAAAGTTTAGCTGCCCTGATTTTTAAGACCGGGCTATGGATACTGTACTATTTAATCCTGGTGGGTTATATGCCTCCAGTCGGAGTTGCCATAGTAATTCCTTATACTCTATTGTTTCTTCCCATAACCCACCTCTAACATCCTTTTCAACTACTTCTAATACATAAAAAGTAAATGCTGCCTCTGTACATTTCATTTTGTGTCTGTAAAGTGCATTATTTATACATTCAGTTTTAATTTCATAATTGTGCTCATAGATTCTATTCCTTAATTTCCTTTCCGTCTTTCCAACATAGAATGCTTCACACTTTTTGCACATACTCAAATATATAATACCTTTAGTTTGGCAGTTAGCAAAACTGTTACTCTGTATTGAAATATCCCTACTTTTTATGTATACTTTGTCCCTGAAGCATACAAAGGAGCATTGGGAACAATTCCCACATTTAAAGGTACCTACCCTTCCATTACTTTTTTTATTATTGTTCCCTTTTGTTTTTACTTCAAAGAAATTTTTTAAATTTTTCCCTTTCCTATATGTGCATTTCAAGGGCTGTTTAAATAAGATGTCCAAGTCCGATGTTTCCCCAAACCTTTTCCATTCATTTTCTACCATTGTTCTAATTTGGTTTGCTTGTCCACTGTAATCCATTACAAAGTTGTTATGTCCTTCAAATTCACTACTTCTGTCATCTATCCTCTTTCCCTTTATTTTTTCTTCTTGTCCTAAAATAGGTTGATATTTGTCCTTTCTTCCTTTAACAACCTCTTCCTCAATCTCCTTTATTAGGTTCAGTGGATACCCTCTCTCTTGAAACATTTTACACAATTTATTACACTCTTCCCCAAAGTCTTTATTTCTAGAGGACATTCTACTGCCTCTAACGTATTGTCCTTTTATTATGCCTTTCTTCTGAAAATGTGGGTGAGCACTATCGTACGCTAAAAAAGAATTTGAATAACTTTCCTTTCTATAAACCTTTGAAAAAAATTCCCCCTCCCCTTTACCCACAAATATATCTAAATATTTCAAATTATTTTTGTTTTTAGAATAAGTAAAGGTGAGGAAATTAGTAGTTTGAGTTAGATATTCGTAAAAGCTTACAAATTCAGTATCTGTCCCTATCCATAACAAACATATATCGTCTAAAAACCGCTTATATAATTTCCAGCACTTCTTGTATTGAGAATTTTGTATGTATTTCAATTCCCATGCTGCTAGAATAATATTTGCATATATGGGTGCACAACATGCACCCATAGCGACACCCTTTACTTGTCTGTAAAATTCTCCCTCAAAATGTAGGTAGTTACTAGTAAGTACCATTTCCATTAAAGTCAAAATCAACTTAAATTCATTATTTGTGAATTTACCGTAATTTATTAAAGCTTCTTCAAACCATTCTAAGCCTTCTTTGTGAGGGATAGATGAAAAAAGATCTACTATGTCTAATGTTATAAAGGTGATACTCTCATCAAACAATTCTTTCTTCAGGTTCCTCAATAAGTCCCATGAATCCTTCACTATAGCCTCCCCTTCTTTCAGCATTCCTTTTAACTTGTTATCTAGCCATTTTGCTATCGGTGCTGTTACTGATCCTTCTGATGACACTATCGGTCTCATAGGGGGGGTTATTTACGTTCTTATGAACTTTAGGTATTCCAAATATATTCGGGACTTTTGGTTTTTCTACATGTAAGTATTTAAATGTATTTACATCTATCATTCCTTCCAATATTAAATCATTTAATTGAACGTACACCTTTTTATTGGCTATATTTATTTCATTTATAGATGATTTCATATAGCTCTCATCATTTTCTAATAATTCCAACATTTTGGCTTTGTAAATCACCTGGTCCATTATAATCGTTCCCCCTCCTTTATCTGGTCTAATTATCCTTATTAGGGGGTCAGCTGCTATTTGTTGTAATAATTCGTTCTCTTCTTTGGTTAAATTATAACCTACCCATTGGTCTGAAAAGGTCTTTCTAATTTTCTTCTCCATCATTAATTCAAAATTCTTCAGTTGTTGATTTAAAGGTGGATTATATACACTTTTTCTCTTTAAATTTATTCTATCTATACTGTTGTCATTTTGTCCTTGGAATAACAATTCCAGATTTTTCCTCCTTATAAATAGTTTTAAGTCTATAATTACTTTGTTAAGATTGGCCTTTTTGTTCGGTACAAATTTCAAGCCTTTTGTAAATAATCTAAAATGTACTTCAGTAATTTCTGTGTTGCTATAGTTGTAGATGTTGTAATTCTCTAATTTATAAACCATTCCTTCCTTCCTTATCAATTCCCTGTTTGGCTGGGGGTCAACTTCCTTTCTTTCATCTGTTACCATTCTTTGTAGTACCTGTACTTGTTCTGGTACCTCTTGTACCCCCCCCCCTTGATAGTTTTTTTGAAAATTTTTCTGATAGTTGTTCCTTATTCTTTCAGACCTCCTTAATTCTGGATATTCTTGTTCATCACTTGTTACAACATTTTCTACCCTTCTATCCATATATTCTTCCTCATTTCTATTTTCTTCTTGATAAACTATATTGTATTTCTGTGGAAAAATATCCCTAGGCTTAGGGTACTGCTTTTTATCTTTGTATTCCAATATATCCCTCTCAATTTTCCTGCATTTTCTATCAAAAATATTATTCATACTTTTCTCAATACTTTTTAGTGTTGCCTGATATCTCCTGTAATTTTCTTCTACCCTAAAAAGCAGGTCCTTAGTGATACATTTATTTACTTCCTCTATCCTTTTATTTAAATCTTCCATCTCCCTTGTATTCTCTTTAATGATAGCTTTTAGGATCTCTCCTCCACATTTATCAAAAATCTCTATCAGTTCCCGATTAAATTCACTTCCTACCCTCACTTTATTGGGGTATTTACATACCCTAAGGCCTTTAGGTACAATGTTTAAATGTATACATTCATTCAAATATGCATTTTCCAGTTCTAAATTCTTAAATCTAAACAGCATTTCATCAAATAACTTCATATTGTGCTCATATGTTACATTCATTTCATTGCCACTTAATTTCCTCGCATTTTTTGTTTTAAAACAATATTTAAAATTTAAAACATTTTTAAAGTCCATAAAATGCTGACTAGGCGTTGTTACATGGTCGCCATTACAGTTACCTGTAGTTGTGTTGCTTGCTATCACATCACTATAGCTTTTGAAAAAAGTCCCGTTATTTTTCTTTCGCGCTCCTCCATTCTCTCTTTCTCCCTCATTACTTCGTGGAGTGGAGGTTTCTTCTTCCGTACACGATCTAAAGATACCTGGTATGTCCAAGTCAATAATGGTATCTCCGTTTATACCTGAGCCACCCTGCTCTTTCCCACATTGAGTAGGGCTGTGGTTATTAGTCCTAAGACCCTTCCTTTCCCTTCTTGGAAGGGCTTCTTGGTTATCCGGTATCGCACTTGCCTGTCTTTGCGTAACGGGACCCTTTTCAGCAAGCAATTCCAACAATTGGGTCAGTTGGTGAGATAACCTGTCGATCTTGTCTGCGCTGGCCAATCCTGTCTCGTCATCTCTGGTAGCTGTAAAACCCTCCTCCACCTCCATAACGTTACCAATTGCACCACAAGGAGGCTAGTACGAAATATCAACTCACAATATTTGAAAAACGAACCAGCCAGAAGGAATACAGCTTACTTTGATTTACCAGTTTATTTGACGAAATAAACAGCAGTCAATCCAGCACATATATCAAGAAAAAACGTCAAACCACGAACTCTTAACAAATAAAGTCAGCAAAGCAAAATTTCTCGACCACATGAACGCTATGTCTCCACACTTGCGTTTTCGTTTCTTTCACTTCATTTTTATATTCAAACCCTAATTGATTAATGAACAATTATCTTGATTAAGTACTTTGATTAAAACACATTTACTATGACCATTTCATACTGTTTCCCATTTCATCCTTTTGTAATAAATTAAATAATATTCTTCTTATAAATCTTTCACTTATATCTTACACTTTATCTAAAAACACTTTGTTAAAAATACTTTATTAAAATAGACTACATTTAAACTTTTAAAATTAATCCCTATATTGACTTTATTACTTGGTTTGTGGACGTTTATACATTCTTGTATAAAGCCTCTTTGGTTGGTCTGTAGCACCCTCTAGTGGTCAATGATAGTTTTCATTTTATAAAATGCTGTTTGTTTACACATTTTTTTAAAAACTTAAAACATTCTGAAACCTTACCAAAAATCTTTTACTGAATGAAAAATATATACATACATAAATTATACAAATGTTGTTAATTCATATTTCATCATACTTTTAATTCCCACTAAATGCACATTTAAAGTTTAGCTGCCCTGATTTTTAAGACCGGGGCTATGGATACTGTACTATTTAATCCTGGTGGGTTATATGCCTCCAGTTGGAGTTGCCATAGTAATTCCTTATACTCTATTGTTTCTTCCCATAACCCACCTCTAACATCCTTTTCAACTACTTCTAATACATAAAAAGTAAATGCTGCCTCTGTACATTTCATTTTGTGTCTGTAAAGTGCATTATTTATACATTCAGTTTTAATTTCATAATTGTGCTCATAGATTCTATTCCTTAATTTCCTTTCCGTCTTTCCGACATAGAATGCTTCACACTTTTTGCACATACTCAAATATATAATACCTTTAGTTTGGCAGTTAGCAAAACTGTTACTCTGTATTGAAATATCCCTACTTTTTATGTATACTTTGTCCCTGAAGCATACAAAGGAGCATTGGGAACAATTCCCACATTTAAAGGTACCTACCCTTCCATTACTTTTTTTATTATTGTTCCCTTTTGTTTTTACTTCAAAGAAATTTTTTAAATTTTTCCCTTTCCTATATGTGCATTTCAAGGGCTGTTTAAATAAGATGTCCAAGTCCGATGTTTCCCCAAACCTTTTCCATTCATTTTCTACCATTGTTCTAATTTGGTTTGCTTGTCCACTGTAATCCATTACAAAGTTGTTATGTCCTTCAAATTCACTACTTCTGTCATCTATCCTCTTTCCCTTTATTTTTTCTTCTTGTCCTAAAATAGGTTGATATTTGTCCTTTCTTCCTTTAACAACCTCTTCCTCAATCTCCTTTATTAGGTTCAGTGGATACCCTCTCTCTTGAAACATTTTACACAATTTATTACACTCTTCCCCAAAGTCTTTATCTCTAGAGGACATTCTACTGCCTCTAATGTATTGTCCTTTTATTATGCCTTTCTTCTGAAAATGTGGGTGAGCACTATCGTACGCTAAAAAAGAATTTGAATAACTTTCCTTTCTATAAACCTTTGAAAAAAATTCCCCCTCCCCTTTACCCACAAATATATCTAAATATTTCAAATTATTTTTGTTTTTAGAATAAGTAAAGGTGAGGAAATTAGTAGTTTGAGTTAGATATTCGTAAAAGCTTACAAATTCAGTATCTGTCCCTATCCATAACAAACATATATCGTCTAAAAACCGCTTATATAATTTCCAGCACTTCTGTTATTGAGAATTTTGTATGTATTTCAATTCCCATGCTGCTAGAATAATATTTGCATATATGGGTGCACAACATGCACCCATAGCGACACCCTTTACTTGTCTGTAAAATTCTCCCTCAAAATGCAGGCAGTTACTAGTAAGTACCATTTCCATTAAAGTCAAAATCAACTTAAATTCATTATTTGTGAATTTACCGTAATTTATTAAAGCTTCTTCAAACCATTCTAAGCCTTCTTTGTGAGGGATAGATGAAAAAAGATCTACTATGTCTAATGTTATAAAGGTGATACTCTCATCAAACAATTCTTTCTTCAGGTTCCTCAATAAGTCCCATGAATCCTTCACTATAGCCTCCCCTTCTTTCAGCATTCCTTTTAACTTGTTATCTAGCCATTTTGCTATCGGTGCTGTTACTGATCCTTCTGATGACACTATCGGTCTCATGGGGGGGTTATTTACGTTCTTATGAACTTTAGGTATTCCAAATATATTCGGGACTTTTGTTTTTTCTACATGTAAGTATTTAAATGTATTTACATCTATCATTCCTTCCAATATTAAATCATTTAATTGAACGTACACCTTTTTATTGGCTATATTTATTTCATTTATAGATGATTTCATATAGCTCTCATCATTTTCTAATAATTCCAACATTTTGGCTTTGTAAATCACCTGGTCCATTATAATCGTTCCCCCTCCTTTATCTGGTCTAATTATCCTTATTAGGGGGTCAGCTGCTATTTGTTGTAATAATTCGTTCTCTTCTTTGGTTAAATTATAACCTACCCATTGGTCTGAAAAGGTCTTTCTAATTTTCTTCTCCATCATTAATTCGAAATTCTTCAGTTGTTGATTTAAAGGTGGATTATATACACTTTTTCTCTTTAAATTTATTCTATCTATACTGTTGTCATTTTGTCCTTGGAATAACAATTCCAGATTTTTCCTCCTTATAAATAGTTTTAAGTCTATAATTACTTTGTTAAGATTGGCCTTTTTGTTCGGTACAAATTTCAAGCCTTTTGTAAATAATCTAAAATGTACTTCAGTAATTTCTGTGTTGCTATAGTTGTAGATGTTGTAATTCTCTAATTTATAAACCATTCCTTCCTTCCTTATCAATTCCCTGTTTGGCTGGGGGTCAACTTCCTTTCTTTCATCTGTTACCATTCTTTGTAGTACCTGTTCTTGTTCTGGTACCTCTTGTACCCTCCCCCCCCCCTTGATAGTTTTTTTGAAATTTTTTCTGATAGTTGTTCCTTATTCTTTCAGACCTCCTTAATTCTGGATATTCTTGTTCATCACTTGTTACAACATTTTCTACCCTTCTATCCATATATTCTTCCTCATTTCTATTTTCTTCTTGATAAACTATATTGTATTTCTGTGGAAAAAAATCCCTAGGCTTAGGGTACTGCTTTTTATCTTTGTATTCCAATATATCCCTCTCAATTTTCCTGCATTTTCTATCAAAAATATTATTCATACTTTTCTCAATACTTTTTAGTGTTGCCTGATATCTCCTGTAATTTTCTTCTACCCTAAAAAGCAGGTCCTTAGTGATACATTTATTTACTTCCTCTATCCTTTTATTTAAATCTTCCAGCTCCCTTGTATTCTCTTTAATGATAGCTTTTAGGATCTCTCCTCCACATTTATCAAAAATCTCTATCAGTTCCCAATGAAATTCACTTCCTACCCTCACTTTATTGGGGTATTTACATACCCTAAGGCCTTTAGGTACAATGTTTAAATGTATGCATTCATTCAAATATGCATTTTCCAGTTCTAAATTCTTAAATCTAAACAGCATTTCATCAAATAACTTCATATTGTACTCATATGTTACATTCATTTCATTGCCACTTAATTTCCTCGCATTTTTTGTTTTAAAACAATATTTAAAATTTAAAACATTTTTAAAGTCCATAAAATGCTGACTAGGCGTTGTTACATGGTCGCCATTACAGTTACCTGTAGTTGTGTTGCTTGCTATCACATCACTATAGCTTTTGAAAAAAGTCCTGTTATTTTTCTTTCGCGCTCCTCCATTCTCTCTTTCTCCCTCATTACTTGGAGTGGAGGTTTCTTCTTCCGTACACGATCTAAAGATACCTGGTATGTCCAAGTCAATAATGGTATCTCTGTTTATACCTGAGCCACCCTGCTCTTTCCCACATTGAGTAGGGCTGTGGTTATTAGTCCTAAGACCCTTCCTTTCCCTTCTTGGAAGGGCTTCTTGGTTATCGGTATCGCACTTGCCTGTCTTTGCGTAACGGGACCCTTTTCAGCAAGCAATTCCAACAATTGGGTCAGTTGGTGAGATAACCTGTCGATCTTGTCTGCGCTGGCCAATCCTGTCTCGTCATCTCTGGTAGCTGTAAAACCCTCCTCCACCTCCATAACGTTACCAATTGCACCACAAGGAGGCTAGTACGAAATATCAACTCACAATATTTGAAAAACGAACCAGCCAGAAGGAATACAGCTTACTTTGATTTACCAGTTTATTTGACGAAATAAACAGCAGTCAATCCAGCACATATATCAAGAAAAAACGTCAAACCACGAACTCTTAACAAATAAAGTCAGCAAAGCAAAAATTCCTCGACCACATGAATGCTATGTCTCCACACTTGCGTTTTCGTTTCTTTCACTTCCTCAGATGTGAATGAATACATTGTGCTAAGCTCCTTCATTTTTATATTCAAACCCTAATTGATTAATGAACAATTATCTTGATTAAGTACTTTGATTAAAAACACATTTACTATGACCATTTCATACTGTTTCCCATTTCATCCTTTTGTAATAAATTAAATAATATTCTTCTTATAAATCTTTCACTTATATCTTACACTTTATCTAAAAACACTTTGTTAAAAATACTTTATTAAAATAGACTACATTTAAACTTTTAAAATTAATCCCTATATTGACTTTATTACTTGGTTTGTGGACGTTTATACATTCTTGTATAAAGCCTCTTTGGTTGGTCTGTAACACCCTCTAGTGGTCAATGATAGTTTTCATTTTATAAAATGCTGTTTGTTTACACATTTTTTTAAAAACTTAAAACATTCTGAAACCTTACCAAAAATCTTTTACTGAATGAAAAATATATACATACATAAATTATACAAATGTTGTTAATTCATATTTCATCATACTTTTAATTCCCACTAAATGCACATTTAAAGTTTAGCTGCTCTGATTTTTAAGACCGGGGCTATGGATACTGTACTATTTAATCCTGGTGGGTTATATGCCTCCAGTCGGAGTTGCCATAGTAATTCCTTATACTCTATTGTTTCTTCCCATAACCCACCTCTAACATCCTTTTCAACTACTTCTAATACATAAAAAGTAAATGCTGCCTCTGTACATTTCATTTTGTGTCTGTAAAGTGCATTATTTATACATTCAGTTTTAATTTCATAATTGTGCTCATAGATTCTATTCCTTAATTTCCTTTCCGTCTTTCCGACATAGAATGCTTCACACTTTTTGCACATACTCAAATATATAATACCTTTAGTTTGGCAGTTAGCAAAACTGTTACTCTGTATTGAAATATCCCTACTTTTTATGTATACTTTGTCCCTGAAGCATACAAAGGAGCATTGGGAACAATTCCCACATTTAAAGGTACCTACCCTTCCATTACTTTTTTTATTATTGTTCCCTTTTGTTTTACTTCAAAGAAATTTTTAAATTTTTCCCTTTCCTATATGTGCATTTCAAGGGCTGTTTAAATAAGATGTCCAAGTCCGATGTTTCCCCAAACCTTTTCCATTCATTTTCTACCATTGTTCTAATTTGGTTTGCTTGTCCACTGTAATCCATTACAAAGTTGTTATGTCTTTCAAATTCACTACTTCTGTCATCTATCCTCTTTCCCTTTATTTTTTCTTCTTGTCCTAAAATAGGTTGATATTTGTCCTTTCTTCCTTTAACAACCTCTTCCTCAATCTCCTTTATTAGGTTCAGTGGATACCCTCTCTCTTGAAACATTTTACACAATTTATTACACTCTTCCCCAAAGTCTTTATCTCTAGAGGACATTCTACTGCCTCTAACGTATTGTCCTTTTATTATGCCTTTCTTCTGAAAATGTGGGTGAGCACTATAAATGCGCTAAAAAAGAATTTGAATAACTTTCCTTTCTATAAACCTTTGAAAAAAATTCCCCCTCCCCTTTACCCACAAATATATCTAAATATTTCAAATTATTTTTGTTTTTAGAATAAGTAAAGGTGAGGAAATTAGTAGTTTGAGTTAGATATTCGTAAAAGCTTACAAATTCAGTATCTGTCCCTATCCATAACAAACATATATCGTCTAAAAACCGCTTATATAATTTCCAGCACTTCTTGTATTGAGAATTTTGTATGTATTTCAATTCCCATGCTGCTAGAATAATATTTGCATATATGGGTGCACAACATGCACCCATAGCGACACCCTTTACTTGTCTGTAAAATTCTCCCTCAAAATGCAGGCAGTTACTAGTAAGTACCATTTCCATTAAAGTCAAAATCAACTTAAATTCATTATTTGTGAATTTACCGTAATTTATTAAAGCTTCTTCAAACCATTCTAAGCCTTCTTTGTGAGGGATAGATGAAAAAAGATCTACTATGTCTAATGTTATAAAGGTGATACTCTCATCAAACAATTCTTTCTTCAGGTTCCTCAATAAGTCCCATGAATCCTTCACTATAGCCTCCCTTCTTTCAGCATTCCTTTTAACTTGTTATCTAGCCATTTTGCTATCGGTGCTGTTACTGATCCTTTTGATGACACTATCGGTCTCATAGGGGGGGTTATTTACGTTCTTATGAACTTTAGGTATTCCAAATATATTCGGGACTTTTGTTTTTTCTACATGTAAGTATTTAAATGTATTTACATCTATCATTCCTTCCAATATTAAATCATTTAATTGAACGTACACCTTTTTATTGGCTATATTTATTTCATTTATAGATGATTTCATATAGCTCTCATCATTTTCTAATAATTCCAACATTTTGGCTTTGTAAATCACCTGGTCCATTATAATCATTCCCCCTCCTTTATCTGGTCTAATTATCCTTATTAGGGGGTCAGCTGCTATTTGTTGTAATAATTTGTTCTCTTCTTTGGTTAAATTATAACCTACCCATTGGTCTGAAAAGGTCTTTCTAATTTTCTTCTCCATCATTAATTCAAAATTCTTCAGTTGTTGATTTAAAGGTGGATTATATACACTTTTTCTCTTTAAATTTATTCTATCTATACTGTTGTCATTTTGTCCTTGGAATAACAATTCCAGATTTTTCCTCCTTATAAATAGTTTTAAGTCTATAATTACTTTGTTAAGATTGGCCTTTTTGTTCGGTACAAATTTCAAGCCTTTTGTAAATAATCTAAAATGTACTTCAGTAATTTCTGTGTTGCTATAGTTGTAGATGTTGTAATTCTCTAATTTATAAACCATTCCTTCCTTCCTTATCAATTCCCTGTTTGGCTGGGGGTCAACTTCCTTTCTTTCATCTGTTACCATTCTTTGTAGTACCTGTACTTGTTCTGGTACCTCTTGTACCCCCCCCCCTTGATAGTTTTTTTGAAAATTTTTCTGATAGTTGTTCCTTATTCTTTCAGACCTCCTTAATTCTGGATATTCTTGTTCATCACTTGTTACAACATTTTCTACCCTTCTATCCATATATTCTTCCTCATTTCTATTTTCTTCTTGATAAACTATATTGTATTTCTGTGGAAAAAAATCCCTAGGCTTAGGGTACTGCTTTTTATCTTTGTATTCCAATATATCCCTCTCAATTTTCCTGCATTTTCTATCAAAAATATTATTCATACTTTTCTCAATACTTTTTAGTGTTGCCTGATATCTCCTGTAATTTTCTTCTACCCTAAAAAGCAGGTCCTTAGTGATACATTTATTTACTTCCTCTATCCTTTTATTTAAATCTTCCATCTCCCTTGTATTCTCTTTAATGATAGCTTTTAGGATCTCTCCTCCACATTTATCAAAAATCTCTATCAGTTCCCGATTAAATTCACTTCCTACCCTCACTTTATTGGGGGTATTTACATACCCTAAGGCCTTTAGGTACAATGTTTAAATGTATACATTCATT
>NC_056741.1:1205402700-1205425189 GCF_019279795.1 Protopterus annectens
CCCTAACAGGCATCAGACTATGCATGGGGGGTTACTTGGCAGGGCAGTGCATTCAGGGCAAATGGTACTCGAGTCAAATGCAACCTGCATATCAATCAAAAAGAAATGTTAGCTGTACAGAATGCTCTGACAGCCTTCAAGGACCACATTCTTCCAGGACAATTTTTGGTAAAGACGGACAACACCACGGTTATGTGGTACATAAACGAGCGGGAAGGGGGGAACCCATTCATACCCTCTCTGCAGACTAGCCATGGCTCTGTGGAACACAGCCTTGAAGTACCAAGTGCAACTACAAGCTCAATTCCTGCCAGGCAAGCTAAATACACTGGCAGACAACCTAAGCAGAAATCTCATGGACCCACATGAGTGGAAACTGGAACCAAAGATATTCAACATGTTGAGAAACAAATGGGGTAGCCCAGAGATAGACCTGTTTGCCTCCCCTCAGAATTACCACTTGGACAAATTCTGCACAAGGACTCCCCACAGACAAGCTTGGAAAGTGGATGCCCTGTCCTTCACCTGGACAAACCTATCAGTTTATGCCTTTCCCCCTCTGCCTGTCCTCTCCAAAGTGCTACTAAAGATCAAACAGGACAAACCAAGGACAATACTGATTGCACCAGACTGGCCACGCCAACACTGATACCCCCTTTTGCGCAGTGTGTCACTGCTGGAAACATGGCACCTGCCTCAGACCCCTGCCCTGCTGTCCCAGCAGAAGGGCCAGATTCTGCACCCTCAGCTTCAAACCCTAAACCTGGCAGCCTGGCTAATTACCTGATATTTCTGTTACCATCCCTCAGTAAGCAAGTGATGGATGTCATTCTGGAGGCAAGGAGGCCTAGTACTAAAAAATCCTGTGCTGAAAAATGGAAAAGGTTCTGTCTGTTTCTGTAGCCAAACTCAGGGGATGGGCACGGCAGCACCCAATTTACCTCAGATTCTTCAATACTTAACTGAGATGCTTCATAAGGGCCTTTCCTTTTCTTCCATCAAAATTCATGCCTCTGCCATTTCAGCACATTATAATACCGAGCCACCCGTCTTCTCTCATCCACTGCTGAAGCAATTCCTCAGGGGGGCCAAAAACCTAAGACCACCCAAGAGAGCCCCTACTCCAGCCTGGGACCTTAACTTTGTATTGGAAAAGCTAACTCTGCCTCCCTTTGAGCCAGCTGCAAATGCAGAGTTGAAATTCCTTTCTTGGAAAACAGCCTTCCTTCTAGCCATCACTTCAGCAAGAAGGGTGTCTGAATTACAGGTTCTCATGACAGTGGAACCTTTCATCATCTTTCATGTGGACAGGATGTCCCTCAGGATCAAGCCTTCCTTTATGCCCAAGATGATATCCAGTGTGGCCCTTAATCAGTCCATTCATTTGCCAACTTTCTTTTCTAATCCACTGAACAAAGGGGAATCCACTGCACTCCCTGGTCGTGCACAGACAACACAGATTTTACTTGGACAGGACTAAGCCTTTCAGGAAATCTGAACAGCTGCTGGTTGCATTTGCTGCAGGGGCAGAGGGGAAGGCCATTTCAAAGCAAACCATTTCTAAGTGGATAAGCCATTGCATTCATTTCTGCTATAAGCACAATGGAAAACCTACTCTACAGGGGATAAGACCTCATTCCACCAGGGCTGCATCTACCTCTACAGAATTTCTCAGTGGTGTCCCTACCAGGGACATTCTAGAAGCTACTACCTGGAGTTCTGTACATACCTTCACCAAGCATTACCACTTACCATTTTTTTCGAAATCCAGAGCTGGCTTTGCCACTGCAGTCTTGTCGGGCCTTATAGCTGGTCCTAATGCTATCTAATTTCCTCCTCCCATCCTTAGCTTTGGAAATCTACCCAAATGTGATGACTGCAACAGTGAAACATGAAGAACATAGTACAGCTGTGTAAACTTACCATAAATGTAGATGTTAGAGTGTATTCACTGTTGCAGTCCTGGTTACCCTCCCTCCACCCCCTGACTTCTATTGACTATACCTCTATTCTTGTTTACTATGCTTAAAGCTTTCTGGTGTATTTACTTTTTGTTGGTGGTGTAACCTTGTATATAATTGCTTCCCATTATGGGGCACCTGACATCTGGGGCAAGAAAAACTGATGTAATGGCGTCGGCTGCATGCTTTATACCCCTGACTAGCTGACGTCATGGAAGATGAGACAGCAACCGACGCAGGACCCAAGACTTTGATAATCAGACCGACTGAGGGCTACCTGTGAGCAGATAACCCAAATGTGAGGACTGCAACAATGAATACACTTGAACATCTACATTTATGGTAAGTGTACACAACTGTATTTTTTTCACCCTTTGAGTTGTATGGGCATAGGGTGAGGGGGCCTCTAGATTTAATTCAAGATGAGTGGGAGGGTGTGTGTGAATCTCACAAGGAGTCTGTTGTGGCATATGTCCTAAACCTCAGGACAAGGCTCAGGGAACTCATGGGCTTGGCCCAGGAGAACCTGGCAGAAGCCCAACAACAGAAAATGTATGGTATGGCAGGAATGCACGAGCTAGAGAGTGTGCTGTAGGGCAGCAGGTAATGGTTCTCATTCCTGTCAGACACAACAAGCTGCAAGTAGCCTGGGAAGGACCCTACAAGGTGGTAGGGAAGTTCAGTGATCTTAACTAGATGGTAGAATTGCTAGTCAGGAGGCAGGGGCACAAATTGTACCATGTTAACATGCTGAAACTGTACCATGATAGGGAGGCCCTTGTGCTGAGTATTTGCAGTGGAATGCAGGAGGTGTCTAAGGGAGATCTGGTAACTAATCTCTTCAGTGAGACTCGGACTGACACCTCAGTGGAAGGGGTAGCAATGTCCCAGCAGCTATCTCCTACCCAGGTTCAAGGAAATCCGAGCAGTGTTACAGGAGTTTGGGAACATGTTCACTGGTAAACCAGGGTGCGCCCTCCTGGCACAGCACCAGGTGGATACAGGACCCAAAAGGCCTATTGGGCAGGCCCCTTATAGGGTGCCTGAGAGAGTCAAATAGACTCTGAGGGAGGAGATACATGAGATGTTGGAACTAGGGGTAATTCAAGAGTCCAACCATCCCTGGGCCTTCCCAGTGGTGCTGGTGCCAATGAAGGATGGCAGCACCAGGTTCTGTGTGAACTACAGGAAATTAAATAGTCACACAGACTCAGGTGCTTACCCCATGCCTAGGACAGATGAGACCCTAGAGCAGCTGGGTGGGGCTAAGTATCTTACAACCATTGGTCTTACCAAGGGTTACTGGCAGGTGCCCAGGTGCCCTTGACTCCCAGTGCTAGAAAGAGAGAGAGAGGTCAGCCTTTGTGACTTCTTTTGGCTTGTATGAGTTCACAAAGATGCCCTTTGGGATGAGAAATGCTCCAGCAACTTTTCAGATGCTGGTAGGTCATATCCTAGCAGGAGCAGGAGGGTTTGCCTTTGCTTACCTAGATGATATTACCATCTACAGCCATTCCTGGCAAGAGCACCTTCAACATGGCTGGGAGGTGCTGGGTAGACTACAGAGGGCATGGTTGAGCATTAAGCTGAGCAAATGTCAGGTGGGTGTGGCAGAGGTCTCCTACCTGGAACATAGAGTGGCGAGTGGTAAGATCAGGCCAGAACCTGCCAAAGTGGAAGACATTCAGGTCTGGCCTGCACCTGTTGGGTACTACAGAAAGTTCATCCCCAGTTATAGTACCATAGCTGCTCTCCTCACAGACCTGACAAGGAAAAACAGGCCAGATAAGGTAATGTGGACCACAGCATGTGAGCAGGCATTCCAGAAGCTTAAAAAAGCATTGGGGGGACCCCCTGTGTTAGCCAGTCCAGATTACAGCAAATAATTTGTTGTGTAGGTTGATGCTTCAAACTATGGGGTGGTGGCTGTAGTTAGCCAGATTTCTTCAGAGGGAGAAGAGCACCCAGTGGTTTATCTCAGTTGTAGGCTCCAACCCAGGGAGGAATGCTATGCAACTGTAGAAAAAGAATGTTTAGCCATATTGTGGGCACTGCAAAAACTTCAGCCTTATCTGTATGGAAGAAAATTCACTGTAGTTACAGATCAGAATCCCCTAACATGGTTACACCAAGCCAGCCAGCAAAATGCCAGGTTGCAAAGATGGAGCCTAGGGTTGCAAGCATATGATATGTCAGTGCAGTACTACAGTGGGGTTAGCAGTGCCAATGCAGATGGGCTCTCAAGACAGGGAATGGGGTAAGGTATACTCAGACCTAACCCTCTCAAGCAACATTTCTCAAGGGACACTTGAAACATTAGCTTAAGTTCTTGGGGAGGGGAAGAAAAATTAATATGTGATGTCCGTGCACTGACCCAGTAATCAAGGAGCCTCAATCTTCACCACTGGCACCAGTGAGGGGTGTCCACATTGGGAGGGAATAACAAATACACACACACACACACACACACACACACACACACACACACACACACACACACACACACACACACACACAGTAAAGTACAATTTCCCTTAAGGGCACACAAGATCACAGTCAGTCTGGGGCTGGTTTCTCCCTTTCTCTCCAGATCCCCAATCAGACTCCCCACTAGCACAGCTATAGAATGGAGTCCTTAACCAGGGTTCCAAGCTAAGTCCTCCCAGCACTCCCGCTGTCTAATCAGTGCTTTGTGTCCCTACCCAAGTAGCTGATACACACACACACACACACACACACACACACACACACACACACACACACACACACACACACACACACACACACACACACACACACACACTTTGAGATATGATATATACAACCACACAGACACTCCTGGGGAAGCCTGACAGAGGTTCACTAGCTGTGCCCCTTCTGTCCAGGCAATAAGGTAGTAATCTACTGCCACCAGAACCCCTACCCCTGGTAGAATCAGCTACCAATAAGGCCTTTCCAATAGGGGTCCAATCTTACTGTGCAATTTTATTATCCAGTTAGTAAGTGTGACCAGAACCTTTAAAGGAAAACAACAGGATATCAAATCAAATATCTCTACCTGATGTCTCCCTAAAATCCTGTTATGTGATACAGCCTCAAAAAAACATAACCGCAGCTTTAAAAAAAAATCCACTATTCTCTTTTAATGCTTAGGCTTCATACTTTTCCGTACTGTTTGACTTTCAGTTTTAAAACCAAGATGAAAACTGTCTAGTCGTCTCTTAAATAATGATGTCACATCTGCCATAGCTCTTGCTGAAGATCCTGGGAGGTTTCCTCCCCCAAAGTGACGTAAACACTGCCTTATTTGCATGCTGTACAGAATCCCTGTGATCCTCCCACATTGTGATGTCAACACCGCCTTCCACAGCACACTGTTAACCTAATAAATGGACTAGGTGCTGTGTGGAACTCCTTTTCTGTGTTAGCAAATCTGGTCGACTCTATTCATGTGAAGCACTTCTTCTTCACCAGCGTTTTGCTACTTCATAAGTAAGGTAAGTCTTATTACTTCTTAATAGTGTATCCTAAATGTAATTTTTCCCTGTTTCTATGCCTCCCTAGCCCTGATATTGTGTCCTCCCAAGTTTTTAATTGCACATTAGTGGAGTTAATCTTTTTCTGTTTGTATGGGTGCCACGTGCTTCCCTTTCGCAGCTGCATTTTTAGCTTAGCCTACTTATTTTCATTTTGATCCAGGGTTTATAGTTCCCCAGTTATGTTTAATGCTTGATGAGTTATGGCGGATACTATTTGCTAACAGAAGGGAATAAGAGAAAGTGGAATGTGTGTGTGTGTGTGTGTGTGTGTGTGTGTGTGTGTGTGTGTGTGTGTGTGTGTGTGTGGTGGTGGTGGGGAGGCTGCTTACAAGCCAAAGCAGAGTGCTCTCCAGGGGAAAATGAATATTGGCTCAAACAGGTAGACACATACTCAAAGTTAACTGTAGCTGTTTGCAGACAGTTCAGACCCAGACTGCGCTTTTCCGTTTGTGCCTTTGTCCCACTTCTATGTATGGCTTTGTCCTAATTTCTTGCACTGAGGTTCGTAGGTATTTCAGGATCAATTTATCCTTGCTTTTGAACCAGATTTCTTTGCTTGGTTAGTACACTGCTATAAAATGTAAAAATCTAAATCATTGTAGAAGTAAAGCAGTGTGTGTGTCTGCATGCAGGTTCATGTTGTATGTATGCACTACCATAATTTTTTTTAAATATTGACTCAAAAAAGCATATGGGTGCTGTCATGCAAGTCTAAAATATTTCATGTTTATAGTGCATCATTTGTTAGCTATTTAAACAGGAAGGGAAAATAAGTGGCAGACTGCTTTGCAAAGCAGGGATTATTGCCAGTGCTATGTAGCTTGGTTTTAAATTTGACAGGAGTAGTGCAACAAAAAAAGTCTCCCAGTGTAAGGAGGAAAAGGCTGACAAGCAAACAGTACATTACTCTGGTCACCTGCTGTGACGAGCTGTCAATCACATGCAGATAATGGGTCAAATTACCCTTGGCTCTTTGACAGCTAGAGAAGGTAGGTGAAGTGGGAGGAGATTCCTTGAAGAGCTAGATTTCAGCTTTCACAAAATAAAGCAATTTAGCATTTCTAAGATGAAAGGGCTAGAAAATGCACCTTTCAGTTCTGTTCTGTAGCATTTGCACTGCTTGTGTTTTAAGTGGTCATTGAAAAAGGATAACATTTTAACCAAAAGTAGGGGATTTTAAGACTGCAGTGAATGCCTGTTAAGTCAATGAAGTGACAGCAGCTTAAGGCAAAACGTGGCAGATCTGATGCAATTTTTTGGAGACTAAGTATCCCAGAATGCATTATTTGAGGCAGAGTAAACAGTCTGAATTTTTTCAATATGCCAGACCCCATGTGGTCAGAGTCAGAAATTGCATCTAAAAATATCTAAAAAGCTCAAAATAGTCTCGGAGTGCTATTAAAATGTAGGAAACATCAAACCATGATGAAATTAATATGTTTTTTGAGTCTGAGGGCGCGGTTGTCCTTTAAGGCTTATAGGAGTGGCTTTGTACAGTATCACTATATACATTCAATGTACTCTAGAGCTTAAATTATCTCTACACAAAACAGCCACAGTTGAAAGATTTAAAAATATTTAATAATATATAATAAAAGCACAAGACAAATCTCCTCAATTCAACACAGTGCTAGTCAATCACAGGAAAATGCTTAAAATAATACTGTAGAATAGTCTGACATAAATGTAGAAAACAGCTACACTAAACTTACTATTTTCTATCTCTTTCTGCGAGAGACAGTAAAGTGTAAGATCTTACTTACATACAGAGCAAAGTCAGAGTACTGGTGAGTGGATGTCCATCAGAAAAAATCCAAAACGCTCTCTCTTTCTCTCTGAGATCTCTTAAATTGGTAATACATCACTGCTGACTCATTTTAGATTACATCATTCTTCTCTGCTTCCCAGGCTAACAGCAACTCAAGAGTTTTAACATTTCTTTGATCTTGCACCTGGCCAGGAAATCACAGCAATAAAAGACATTATACATGTAAAATCTAGCAATTAACTCTCTGATCTCAAAACAATAGAAGGAATTCCTTAGTCCAAACATTCCGTCTCTGAGCTTTGAGATCAATCATAAAATGCTTTACTTTATCAGCTTTCTTCCAGCAGAGTGCACTGTGGTTACATTTTTGAAGTTCAACATTTAACACTGTTTTCTTTACATTTGTGAAACAGACTGTGGATTTTATTAATATTTACAATGGCATAGAATTATCTACAAAATTCTGTCTAGCTGGGCTTGCAGCCTTTCAGTTTTTCACAGATGTATACATTGTCACAGTTTGTGATTGCACTATTAACACCTTCCCATTACAAAAATCTGCTTCTGAGGTTATAGTTTGTTTCACTGTCACAATGTCTATAAAATGTTTATTTTCCCTTTTGTATAAATATACAGATCTGAAGTATATGTGTCTATAAGCTAGTCTGCATCTGTAGCAGTATGGCATCTATCTAACTGTGTTCTAACCTACATTGTAAGACATGAACTTAGACTATGCAGGGCTTGTTGTTGTGGTATGCACTGAGTGATTGAAGATCTACTATGTTCACTGGCACATTTACTACAAAAATAAACTCTGGATATGAGGAGAACACCCCATTTACCAGGCGATGTCCAGTTAAATGCCTGCTAAAACATAATGCATTATTTCACTTAATGTTATTTAACACGAATCTAGATAACCTCACTGCCATCACTACAAGGAATAGAAAAAAGACTATCCTTTGGATACAAAAGAAGGGATTCTGAACACATGTTGTAAAAAGGTAACTTTAGTCACCACCATTTTTCCCAGTATGCATTGGGAGCAGACCATTTTAAATACGGCACCACATAAACTGGTGAATTTACTGCACTTTTAGTGAAGACTGAGTAGCATGACTTTTAATGAATTCAGAAAAGTGGGAGAACTGGGCAATAAAATGTGTATTAAAAGTATTTATTGTTGCCACATACTATTACAGTACTGATTAGTGTGTTTGGAAGGACTGGGATCCAAATGGTGTAATAAAAGTATTACTTATTGCCACAGGCTATTATAGTGCTGATTAGTATGTTTGAAAGGACTGGGATCTAAATGGTGTAATAAAAGTATTACTTGTTGCCACAGACTTTTATAGTACTGATTAGTATGTTTGGAAGGACAGGGATGTAAATGGTGTAATAAAAGTATTATTTGTTGCCACAGACTTTTATAGTACTGATTAGTATGTTTGGGAGAACTGGGATCTAAATGGTGTAATAAAAGTATTACTTGTTGCCACAGGCTATTATAGTGCTGATTAGTATGCTTGGGAGGACTGGGATCTAAATGGTGTAATAAAAGTATTACTTGTTGCCACAGACTATTATAGTACTTTAGTATGTTTGGGAGGACTGGGACCTAAATGGTATAATAAAGGTATTACTTGTTGCCACCGACTCTTGTAGTACCGATTAGTATGTTACAGCCATAGTCAAGAAAAAAATGTTAAGATGCTGATGGCAGTACATGCCATCTGAAACTGTCTGATTGTAATGTTTCCCTTCAACTTAATGATCTACCTTAAAACACACTAGTAATGTTTTGGGTCAGTACAGAGCAGAGTTGTTCAGCTGCTGTTTGCATATTATATGCAATGTATATGTCCATTTCAGATCAGTTAATTGTGTAAAAGAAGGCATTATTTGGGAAGTTAATTATAGCAAAATGTAAACGTATTGGAGCAGTCCTGTCAGAAGTTGAAAAAGTAAGTAAGCAGTTTGAGTACATAAGAGTGGGAGATGCAGGACTGCATAGGGAACAGGCATCAACAGTAAGACATAAAGTTTTCTCTCAGTGCAGATAATTAGTGAGACACAGCTTAGTGTCTGGATATAGTTCACCAGCTCCTTTTCTGCAAGACATAAAGACCGTGGATGGAAAATATCTAGACAGTTAAAATGGCGCAGGTTGCAGAACAAGACAGGCAAGTAGTATGACAACTAAATATGTTTGTACTTGAGGGGGTGGGCAGTAGAGAAGCACTCGAGCCACTGACTGTACAAAAGTAGACATATGGATGTGGTCAAAAGACCCCGATTCTCTCATTACTGTAGCTCGCTAGCTTTTTGTTAGTTCCTTAATTCCATTTGAACTGATCTGAATCCTTCTTTCCTGGAGGTGTTGATTTGTACACCAACATTCTCTAGAAATCAATTTACAGGTCAGAGGCAGCATTAGGAATGTTTTACAAAAACTGAATTATGTAAGCCCACTTACAGATAGTGATAAGGATAAAGGAATCTGTGGGACCAACAGAGGGCAAGAGGAAGGTGCTGCATTGCTGCCTGCATGCATTGTATACTCTCTAGCAGTTCTTAAGATGCATTCTTGCTTGCAGAGCTTGACTTATACTTTTTGCTTTGAGAATCTTGACTCTTCAAGTTGTGCATAAGCTATGTGGGGCAGAATATGGCTTATAACAATTAACAGCATTCACTTTTGAAGAAGCCCACCATGGTAAAATGGGGGGCATTTTTTTGTGGGGTAACAATATATAAATATCTCCAAGCTGGTCTGGTAGCCTGACTCATTAAACCTTTTGTGGTGAAAGCAGTGTAAATCTTCTAGCCTGAAAACAGTAAATGGAAATAAAATAGATTTGTGAGAAACAAAAGTGACATGCATCTTTGTTTTAGTGTTGGGCAACCTGGCTACAACCTATGTTGACTCGATTCGCAGTGGCGCTATTCCTTGCTTAGAGAATGCAGTTCTTGCACTGGCACAAATTGAGAACTCAGCGGCAGTGAATCAGGCTGTTACGTACTACAAAGAGGCCATGGAAAAGTCTGTGGCATTCCCCACTGAGTCTGTGAAAGAACTCTCTGAAATGCATGCACAAATTGAAAAGGAGGCAATTGAGGTTTTCATGAAGCGTTCCTTCAAGGATGAAGAAGGTGAATTTCAGGCTTTACTGACGGTATGTATTTTATTTCATTCATATAATTATTCTAGCAGACCTAAATGAAAAAGTTGCATTTATAAGTTCTACAGAAATCCTCAAAAGACCTTCAGTTAACAAACATGGGCAAAGCATAATGCCTGTTTAGGATTCTGAAAATAATATTGTGTTATTGGATTACTGTCAAACTTTGCTACTGCTCTACAGCTGTAATTAACACCTGCTTAAACCGCCAACTTAGTGGCCACATGACACTGCAGAGCCCTGATATCTGGAGATGTGCAATAATATTGTAAAATATAGTTAATACACATAACTAAAAAGTTGATGCGATTTGTTATATACTTGTGAAAACATTCCCTCAACTAGACAGAAATTCCTAGAACTACGCAATAGAGTCAAAAATGTAGTAAAACAGGACAAATTCCAATACTTACCAGTCTGCCCTAGACTCCTCCCAACACAGCCCCAAACAATTCTGGTCCTCCATAAACTCCATCCTCCACCCAGGTAAAGTCAGTAGCCCTCCTCCTAACATCCCTCACTCCTCAGAAAATATTGCTACCTCATTCAACACACACTTCACACAAACTATACTATCATTAGTTAAACAACACAACCCCCCTCCCCTCCATCCCACACCGTCAACTAGTAATCTCCCCGCTGCCTTCACTTTTTCTCCTGTACCTACCTCCAACATAAAAAACTCTTAACTAAACTTAAGCCCACCAAATTAGCAGTAGACAACCTCCCAAGTGAATACCTACAAATCGCAGCTGATGCTCTGGCCTACCCAGTATCCATCTTGATTAACTGATCTCTGTCAGAAAGTTATGTTCCCACACTGTGGAAAGTATCACATATAATTCCCCTCCACAAAGGCGGATCCTCCACAGAACTAACCAATTACCGCCATAGCTATTCTCTCCACTCTCCAAAATACTAGAGAGATGCATACACTCTCAGGTCTCAGACTACCTCCTTACTAACAACCTCCTTTCCAATACTGAGCATGGTTTCTGACCAAACCATAGCACCACCACTGCCTTACTCTCCTTTACTAACACTATCCTTCAGCATAAAAACAATGGCTATCTCTCCTCTGCTACTATTCTAGACCTATCTAAAGCATTTGACATGGTCCCACACAAACAACTTATCTCTGTCCTCAGTAACCTATCCTTCTCACAATCAGTCACCAACTGGTTTCAGAGTTACCTGTCTGACTGCCAACAATATATTGTATGGCAGAATGACATATCTCCCCAACTACCTGTCTCCATAGGGGTTCCCCAAGGATCCAACCTTGGACCCCTACTCGTCTCTGTTTTCACCAATAATCTAGCCTCTGCCACCAAACCTGAAACACTCATACAATACGCAGATGACTCAACCATCATCTGCTCAGCCCAGTCCCTACCCAAACTGCAAAAAGTCACACAGAAAGCCTTTTCCTCTGTTGAAACTTGGTTATCCGATGCCCAATTAATACTCAACCCAAACAAAACTAAACTATTCATCTTCCAATCCACCAAACATACTCAAAACAACTCTCACTTTAACATCACAGCAAAAGACAACACCACTATGTAACCAACTGAACACACCAAATTGCTAGGAGTGGAAAGAGACAATAAACTAAAATTTGATATTCACATATCCATGACCATTGAAAAAGTCCACAAAAAACTAGGAGCATTATACAGAAATAAGCAACTTCTCACCAAAGCAGCAAGGATTTCAACAGCAAATTCCCACCTTATCTCCACTCTACTCTACGCCTCTCCAGTATATACAAACTAAGGCAATGCGATTTAAACAAGCTAGAGACTTGCTACAACAAAATCGCCAAATTCGCCACAGGGGCATCCTACCGTAGTCACCACTGTGTCTCACTTGCTGAACTGGGCTGGCTTGAACTCCCTCCCCTCCTTCAATGGTATCAACTCTCACTTGCCCACAAACTAGTAAACCATCCACTAAATGTCCCATCCCTCCAGAATCTACTCCAACCCTATCGCACCACCAGACCACTAAGATCCAGCAACAAAAATCACTTGCAGATCACTAAAACCAATAACTCTGCTGGTGAAGCACTATTCTCTTGCACCATAGCCAAATTATGGAACTCCCTCCCACCCACAGTTACCTCCATACCATCATGCACCCACTTCAAAACTTTACTAAAAGCGCACCTAAAAACATGCTGGCTATGCCCTTGCAGCTCCCACTCTAATATCACCCACTCCATCCAACCACTACCTTTCTTTCCACTCCACCAACTACCTTGATTATAGCAAGCTCAGATGCTCATAAGCCTAGTACTTATTATACAGCAGGAACTTCTTATTGTAACATTTGTTAATGTCTGTTATGTACTTCACAGATAAAGATTCTAGTTGTCTACTGATGTACTATGTTCTTCATCTGTAAATACGTTGTAAATAATCGCTATGTAAATTGTTAATCGCTATATAATCCAATGTAATTACTGTCTGTTTATTTTAACTGTGGAGCTTTTCTCCCCGGGCAACCACTGAAAATGGACTTATATCCAGTCGGACACTCCCGGTCAACAAATATAAATAAATAAATTTAGAAAACTAGTATGCAACAACATTCTAATAAGGTAAGAAAAAAAAACTATTGTGCTAAAACATCAAAAAATACCACCCTTAGTTTTTATTAGTGTTCTCATAGTATTTATACTAATACACACACACACACACACACACACACATATATATATATATATATATATATATATATCTTCATAACTCTGATTAACGGACAGAGTTACAGTCCTAAATGGTGTCGGAGGCTGTTTTTGAATGTATAGGTACAAGTGTGTAGTATTCTTAATTAACACAAGTAATGAAAACTTTTCATCTCACTCTAACAACATGCTGTGTTATTCTTTGATTGGTATAATTAAATAAACTGTAGTAATTAAGTATCTAAGTATAACAACTATTTAAATCTATGTACTTATTCTTACCTTTTTGACCGTGAATTTCATGTAAGTTGCTGCTTTTTTTAGACTTTTTAACTGACTCTGAAAAGAGGGACTGAATTTTTGAACTCAGGTTGTATTCAGTATTGATTTGTTATATATAAGGAGGTATACCATGTAGTGGCCCTTCATTACTGGCATTTGTTTCACTAGGAAGTTAGAACTGGGGAGTCCACCTCTAAATAGAGGCCAGTCACAAGTGGAGTCCCTAGGGATCAGTCCTTAGACCGCTTCTTTCTGGCATTTACTTCTCTGAAGTTAAGGCCAAGGTCAGTGGCCTCTGGCTGACTAAATCTGCAGATGATTGCAAATTAGGAGCTGTCATTGAATTGCCCACTGACCAAATGTTCTCCAGAAACAGACACAAACTGGTACCAGAGCCACGGGCTAAAACTAAATGTAAAGGAATGCATAATAGTAGCCGTCAGGAAGTCATCAACCCCTGGTAACTATCATATTGACAAAACACACTAAGTAGTCAGGGGCTTGGGCACACATATACACGGTAATCTAGCCTTTGACCATTGCATGTCTACAGTAGTGAGGAAATAATTCTATGTCGTGTAACATATAAACAAAGATATGGCATTTAGGCCCAAGGAAGTCATTGTTCCACTGTATTCAGCATTCATCAGACCTATCATTGAGTACAGTGCCCCCTTTGGTATGTATCCAACAACTGGAATGCCTACAAGGGTTCCTCACTAAAAGAATATAGTGCATAAGTAGCATATCTTATGCAGACCTCTTCAAGGCCCTATTGCTGTGTTCTATCTCCAGCAGGCTGTTGAGGGGAGACCTATGCCTGGCATACAAGGCATTGTCAGACCCCACTCTGAAGGGCCACCTGCATATCCGCAAAACAACAGCACCAGAATTACCCATTCTAAAGACTTAAATATTGCCTGTTATATAGCTGGATAGACAGGTATGTATCCAAGATGCTACTCCTCTGGAACAGGCTCCCCATCCATGAGAAGCAGAGTTTCTTCCTAACTCAATTCAAAGTGTAACTTGGACAATTGGATGGAGAACCGGAAATTTATCCCTGGTTTGACACCTATGTCTCTAATGGACACAGGCAGCCTGCAAATAGTTCATCTCCCAGGTCCTTACTTGTAAATTTTTCACCTCTGAAGCCCCAGCTTACACTTATTAAGAGTACCAGAACTTGTCAGATTTGGGATTCATGGCTAGGCTTAAAAAGGCCATTGTGATCATTAGCCTAGTAAACACCTATAAACCTTTGAACATATATATCTGAGTTCAGTCTACTGTTCAGTAAAATAGTATGTAAAGGAGTTAGGCTAGAGAGAGGGAGGTATAAGGCAAGATACCCCAAATCATTCAGGTGTATGTGAAGGTGTGCAAGTGTGTATTTGCATGTGTGCATCTGTGTGTGCATGTGTAACAGCAGTAGTACCTGACAGGATGCTCATAAGCAATTAATGAACCACACAAGAATGTTGTAAGGCCTGATGCTTCAAGTAGAGGGCTTAATCACACCTAGAAGGTCCACTTTTTCCATATAGTACCCTAAAAGGCATCATTATGTTTAAAATGGCCTCCATGTTTGTGTTTACTGATACTGCATTGCTGTGTATAGTATTTGTTTTTACACGTGTGCCTTTGTGTATGATTTTGCTTGCTTTTATAAAAATATCGATTTTATGCATTATGTTATACAAATGATTACTTATTAAGTGTATAATGGTTGAGTGTATGACATGATGAATACATTAATGGAATTTAAAAGTCTATATATTTTTAAATAAATAATCATGGGAAAACATTAATTACTATATTGATTTGACTTAATAACATAGGTTTGTGTTTACTGATGCATTACTGATGTACCTATTTTTCTCTTTGTGATTATGACTGGAAAAAGAAAGATGGTTAAATTAGTTTAGTTTTGTTGTCTCAGTTATAAAACCACTAAGTATGTGTTCAAAATATTTTCCCAATATACACATCAAACTAATTGTTCTTTATTCCACAATAAACTTTATAAGGCTAGCATTTTATTCAGTAATCTTCTCTTCCTTTGTCTTTGTTTATACTCTGCTATCAATCCTTTGCAGGATAAACATTCTCTAATATGTAACCAAAACACTTATTTTGCCCTATCTCACTCCAAGACATTTCTAGTTTGCCTTATCTGCCTTGAATACCTTCGATCTTTAGCTAGTTTTCATTACTTTCTTTGAGCTGCTCCTTGTCTGTTTTCCATGTCTTTAGTCTAGATATCCATATAAGCATGATCTCTTTTATCTCATCACAAAATTGTTTAATTTAAAAACATTTTGCCATTTTATAAATGTAATGTAATATAAATGTAAATATATTACTAGCATTATCTTTAATAGATTGTGTCCAAAGGACTAATCCCCTTCAAGGGCTGTGTCCAAAGGACTAATCTATTTGTAAGTCTTGTACCCTCCCCATACAATTTAACATAATTTTCCATTTATATGGATGACTTTCACCTTGTGTTATACATAAAGACATCAACTGTGTAGCCTTAAAATATCTCTCTAATTCTGTTTGCCTTAGTCAACCTTTTTCTAAAGGGAAAATTAACTTTTCTCACCTTACTCTTACCTTCTTCTCTTCCCAGATAACCTATCTTAGCTCTTTCTTAATTGTTATCCATAGCTTCTCCTAAAGTTGATAGAAGAACATATGATCTACATATAGCACCTAGGACAGCAAGTACATTTTAACCTCTTGTATTTTATTGTCCATGTTCCTAATTATGATCTTCCATTCCCTGCTATTTTAAATTGTCTTCTTTTTTTTCCTACAAAGTATCTTTTTTTGCCAAAACTGATAGTTTTTTAACACATATGCCTAAGTATTTCATTTCATAATCCCTCATAAATTAGAGTACTGTTGAACTAACTCATTTGGGCAAATAGTTTACCACTATTTGTTTTATATTCTGAAAAGCTTGAAATTGTCTCAAAATATTAAGCAGAATTCAAATATGTTGTTCTGAATGCATGCAAACAGCTAGTTTCTCTTGGCATGCATACTTTTTGTAAGCTTGAATTTATTAACTCCGTATTTTCCTATCCAAAGGCTTCAAATGTAGTCTTTTCTTTCCACTCCCATGTTAGTTTAGTTATTAGAAAATGCTCTGCTACTTTGTGAATATAATATTCTGTATGGTTGATATTATTTTCCTTAAGGAACTGCATACATCCTATTCTCTCCATAATTCTTTACTCCCCCCATTTCATCATCATCCCTTTCCAGTTTGATTTATAACCTTCTGCTTGAGTTATGTGTATGATCCCTAACTGCATAGCTATAAAGTAGCCCTTCAAATCCGATAATTCTAAACCACTTTGCTCTATGGGGAGACTCAACTTTCCCCACTTAACTCCCCCCCCCCCAAATAAATTCCTTCAACTCTTTGTTAGTAATTGTTCAAAACTTTTCCTCTGCCTTGAAAAAATGTGCCTGACCTGTAGACAAAATTAGAGGGACTAGAAACATTTTCACTGCTTGAATCTTACTTGTTGTTGTTGTGTCTTTCAGCTTATCCCAGTCAGGGGTCGCCACAGCAGAACTCCAGTCCGCTAATGTTTGGTAGTGGATTTTTACATGGCGAGTTACCAGCCCTGATGCACAACCTTCAACGAAGGCATGCCCATTCACGCATGCGTCCACACAGAAGACGCTCTAGCTGAGAATCGAACGCGACAACGTCTTGCTGTGAGGCGACAACGCTACTGCAGCACCACTACTGCGGGTTGCTTGAATCTTACTATCCTTATCTTTGGAAGCTCTTAATTATAGATAAGGATGCTTGAATCTTACTATCCTTATCTATAATTAAGAGCTTCCAATTTTTCAAATTTTGTAGTATCATTTGTTTAGTCTCTTCCCAATAATCCTTTGCTGTCATAATAGAATCCTTTAAAATCTGTATACCTAAATACATCATCTTATAATGTCTCATGTGTTCATAATTATGGGTATTTCTTTTTTTAATGCCTTTATTAAAATATCACTTAAGACAAAGGCACACATACATTAACAGAAAAAACAAACCATATATTAATATTTGATTCCATTTACACATATTATATAGTACACATTTCTTTTTTTTATAACAACTGTCTTTCAGTCCAGTGTTACATAAGTCACTCAATTCCTGCCTTCCCTTAAACATCAATCCTCCTGCTGAACATTATTCTGCATGCACTATTCCCAAAAATGTCATTTATTTCTATGTAAGTTGCTCCTTCCATTTTCTAAAGATTCATTTGAAGTTCTTTTATCTATTTTATAATAATCAATATTTCAAATACATTTGTTTTAGATTTTGGTTTTCATGTTCTAGTAACTGCTAAAACTGAATTTGGCAGCCAAAAGAAGTAAACTTAACAAGGTCATGCGATATATATAGGCAAGTCAGAGTCTGTGTCCCATCTCAAAAGAATCTTTTTCTTGGTTACAACCATTTGCTCCCTCAATATTTCCAGCACAGTAGTCTGTATGAAATTTTGTAAGTGTGCAAACTCATGGAACTCCTAAAAAACATGCTCCCAAGTATCTATTCCTTCCCCATCACACCTTCAACATTTGTTATCTACCTGAAGAAAAACTCTTTAAAGTCTGCTTGGGATGTAAAAATACCTACACAAACACTTCCAAGCAGAAATCCCCAACCTTCTGGACTTTGTTGCATACTTGAGAGCCATACATATGTCCTCCCATTGTTCCCTTGTAAATTGATTTTCCAGTCTCTCTTCCCAACCTCCTTTGATTCTTATAGTTATCATGCAGTATTTATATGCCCTACTAATTATCCCATTTTAACAGGAGCTTCTGTTCTAGCCTCAACTAAAAAATCTACCAGAGCAGGTCTTTCACACAGGACTCCCCTAAATCTGTTTGCCTATACTCTAATACCAATCCCTGATCTAGAAAGCAGTCACTGAACTGCAATCCAAACTTCTTCTTGGGATCATCCCACTCTGTTAACTTTCTCTCAAGTTAGTTGCTGCCAATACCAAGGTTCTTTACCAGCTTTCCCCAGTAAAGTCCAACCCTTCTTGCCAATTTCCTATACCCTTATTTGCTGTCAACCTTATTGGCATAATCTCCTTTTTCCATTCATGTGTTGGCTTAGATCTTAGAATACTTTCTGCAACTTGATGAATATAATAATCTGTATGGTGGTTATTATTCTCCTTAAGATATGCATCCAAAAACCCAGTCTTTCCTTATTTCTTGCCACCTACCTCCCACTTCATTACCATCCCTTTCCACTTTGAATTATAACCTTAAGCTTGTGTTATGTATATAAGCCTTAACTGCGTCACACTAAAATATCCCTTCAGATGAGGTAATCCTAAACCTCTTTGTTCTACTGGGCGGAAGAACTTATCCCACTTAATTATTCCCCTGTTTCCATCCCACAAAAATTCCTTCAACTCTTTATTAATTATTGTCCACCCACAACTATTCTTCTGGTTGATAAAATATGCCTGATCTCTATATAAAACTAAAGAGACTAAAAACATTTTTGGTATGTATATCTTATTATCTAGATCCATGAACAAGAGCTTCCAGTTTCTCAGTTTTTGTATTATCTTTTGTTTAGTATCTTTCCACATATCCTAAGCTGCTATAAAAGAAGCATATCTAATCAATACTCCTAAAAACGCATCTTATCATGCCCCCATAATATGGGTATTGCTGAAACAAATCATGGGTGGGTACATCATTTATGGCTTTAGCCTTTATTTAATCTTCATTAATTTTAGATCCTGAAAACACTTGAAACTGCCACAAGATGTTCCAAAACACAAATATGTCCTTTTTTGGATTTATCAAGCAGAAAATAATATCATCTGCAAATAAGGCCATTTTTATTCTTGATGGCCATGCTAATTATGTCCTTGAATTTCTACATCCCTTATTTTCTTTGCCATTGACTTTAAATATAAAGCAAATAACAAAGAAGAAAGAAGACACCCTTGCTTAGTATCTCTGTTCAAACGCAACTTATTGGAGAGGAACTCTCTCACTTTAATTCCTGTCTCTGATCCTCCATATATCCTTCTAATTAACCTCTTTATTGTGTCAGGGAATGCAAATGCTTCCATATCCCTAATGTTTTATCTATATCAAGACCCACCAACAGCAGTGGCATCTTCTTACATTCTGCCTCCGTCTAGACCATCATTGTTCTATTAATGTTGTCAAATGCTTTCCTCTCCTAAAGAAAACCACACTGATACATATCTATCAATTCTGGCAGCACATGGCAGCAAATTTGCCATTTTTAGCTAGTATAGACATGAACACTTTATAGTTATTGTTTATAATTGAAATGAGTCTACATGAGGCTAGGCCTGGTAAGTGCTTACCCTCTTTGGGTAATACAGCCAACATGGCTTTCTTCCAAGATGCTGGTGCTTCATTTCCTTCTGAATTATTATTAAACAAAATCTTCCGGATCTTTATAACTTTCTTCCCTTCTAACTTCCAGATGTCCACAGGAATACAATCTGTTCCTGGAGACTTCCTTCAGATTGATTATATATCATCATTTTTATCTCATCTGCTCCCATCTTAACTGTTAGTTGTTGAGCCTCATCTTCCTCTAATCATGGCATAATTAAGTGTTACATAAATATTTCCATTTGTGCTCTTTCTTGGTTTCCACATTCCTTTGTTTTATACAGATTTTCATAAAATTTCTGAAATATCTCTAATACATCTACAGGATCTCTGAATATTTGACAATTGCAGTCACTAATCATGACTGGCATTACGGCATAGCTCTCACCTTCTTAGTTGCAGAATCATGCACAAATCCAGAAATAATCATGGGCAATCTAGAATGCTTTATTAAAATATCAGCACTGTTAATTTGAGAAGTTGGCAGAGTAAGAGAATGTGAACTAACTTATTTTCTAAAGTAAAAGAAGTTAATAAATCCAATTGTAATTATTTATAAACCCTAATTATTGTCATTATTAAGTGCAGTCCATCACCCTTTCTTTCAAATTTGACATTTGTTAGGTGGAATTAGGAGAGACCGAACAAAAATTTGAACTTGAGTAAAGGATGTCCCCGAAAACTGGGGAAGAGTTGAGAGGTATTGAGCTGCAGACTTAATATCCTCCAGGAAAAGGTTACTAATTTGACACCTGTTTTCTAACAATTTGTTAAGTATATAAAACATTATTAATGTCCTTTGCTCCTCAATATTCTTTGTCTGTGATGTTTCTACTAAGAGAGTAAGGGGTATGTACAGGGAAAGGGTCCCTCTTCTAACACCATCTTTAACCAGTTCTTGAAGCAACCACCGGCCTATCTTTCTGTGAGTGTGTGTAAGTTTTTATGTTATGCTGGCAACATTTTGGAGCTTGGCTTTGAATGTTGTTTCTCACAAAACACTAACTCAATGGCACTTACAATGGCCGGTATTAGAGGTGTCTGAATATGAGCCCAGGGCTCCTTTTGCTGTGTTGTAACTGACCTCATGACATGTACTGGCTTATGGTTGAAGAGATTCCCATTATTAGAATTATAGCGCAGTGCTGTCTGAAGTTGCTAGCATATGATTTTCTTTGATTTGTGTGCATGGAAGGTTCTCTTTCTAGCACTTTTTGGTGGGAGAAGACAGATAAGCTAGCTGTCATTACAGAGCTCACTGAAATATAGTGCACTTAATATTTTGTTTATACAAATAAAAGAGCTGGAAAAAAAGATCCAGCAGAGTGTGTGTGTGTGTGTGTGTGTGTGTGTGTGTGTGTAGGTGGTAGTAGGCTAGATGAGCTAAAAATACAACTTGAGAAATCTTGTTCATAAAAAGATCCCAAATAATAAAAAAGAATAAAATCTGTCACTTTGACAGATGGTGACATGGTAAAATGGCAACATGGACTTGGCCAGCCTATTTTGTGTATGCATGTCAACAAATCGGAGTAAGATGGAGGGGTCAGACAAAGCGAGAACTGTATTAACAAGAAGAAATGGCTACTCATAAAACAAAGATCTAACCTACGTTTAGGATTCCAACTTTACAAACTACTCCAACTACACACATTCATTCCACTTGTTAGACTTTGTGAAGAAATCTCCTAATACAACCCGAGACACTACTCACAAGCCACACAAACTCTCACAACCCTAGAACCAAACTGCAAAGCACTGCACATGCCTTCTTCTCTTAGGCATCTACTCTTTGGAAAGCTCTCCTCATAGATTTTAAGGAAATCAGCACTTACTCCAAAATTCAGATGCAACTCAAAAAGCACTTCATCCAAGCCAACAACTCCAGCTTCAACACAGGACATAATGAATCCATCTTCTTTCCAAGTCTCTTTTCTTCTCTCAAGACTTACTGAAAATTGACCACTTTAGAAACTAATGCATACATTTTACATTACAGTCTGCTTGACTGTACATTGCGGTGTACTTATTCACTACATTGTACATACACATTTTTCTAAGTAATTAGTCTGAACTACTCTGTTATTGCTTATGTTTCTACATTTTTTTGTTTGTGAAATTTGCCATACAAATGGACACTTGGCCATTGGTTTAGCTAGGCAGAATGCATATATTTATCCTAGGTTATGCCTATATATCACAAATACTGTATCTGGTGGTTGTCAAAGGGTATAGTCTACTTTATTCCGTAGTCTATTTAGACACAAGATTGATCTTCACAATTTTTTTTTAATCATTGCTGGGAACAATAAGTAAGATGATATATTTCTTCAGTGTGTAGGAGCAGTATTTTTTTTGGGGGGGGCACTTGTTACTAACAGTTTAATGTTTTTGTGTTTCATCTTTGAGTGGTAGGAGTCTTTTTGCTGTAAATAGTTTTGATTGGGGATTCAGTTTATAGTGGCAAGAAGCTGCTTGCTGCAAATGATTTAAACTGATTTAGATTGTTATTGTTAAGTAAACCAAAACCAGAGTACCATACAGCTGTACCCTGTAGTCAAAGGAAAGGTGAGTCTGCAAATAAACTGTGGTGTGTAATATTTAGTAAGTGATCTGCGTGG